>NW_024098381.1:0-54862 GCF_016545835.1 Crotalus tigris
CCAAAGTAGAGAACAGTAACATATTAGCCAAACAAAGGCATTTGTATTATAGTTTGTTTGGCAAATGTGGGACAGCCACATGTGCTGCTAATTTCACTATGAAGGCAATGCCCCTTTACAAAAGAAATTAAGAAATAGGGTATCAAAGTATTTAACTACCAAACATGCAAGGAGTGGATTTGCATTTTTTGATAGGATGAATATTTGCATGAATGAAATTTGAGTAGAGTTTGCTCTGAAATATAAGATGGCCTGGGCTCATGATTTTTTAATTTCTTTTTTGAGCAAAAGTTGTTTATATCATCAGAAATGTGTGATATGAAAGAAAATAGGAAGAAAATACATGTTTTCTCAACAATTCAAAACTTACTCTGGAGCCTTGTAGTAATTTCTGAAATTATAGAATCATATAGCTGGAACTGTCCATTCAGAGTAGGGGGTCCTCAAACTGTTCAGCTCATCAACCCTTTCATGAAGTTTCAAATGGTTCAGGAATCCTTAAACATTTATTATAAAAAATTAATTTTATAATGCTACTTCAACTATCAATACCACAAAACAGCTTCTGAACCTTGATATTGAACATTTTGGGGTGCCCTGATTTAGGGTGTACCCCCTGATAGATGCTGGTGTAACACAAAATGACCTTGAATCCATATATTATTATGTGGTCATGGAGTTATACCACATATCTGAGGAGAATCTGAGGAAAGGCGCCCCCCCTTTGAAGAAGTTGGAGCTTTTAAAAAATTAAAACAAAGACTATGGCAGAAATGTATCGCATAACTCTGCAGAATATTATTGGTATGGAGGCGGGGGAGGGGAAGCCAAAAGTCATATTTCTTTTTTGTGTATTTGCAGATGGAAGTACAGCTCTTCTCACAAACAACCAAACAAATTTAAGTCTTGAAATTTCATAACAAATCTGGACCTAAATTTTCCAGAGTAGAAATTCATCCTGCAAAATGGAAAACAAATGACTCAGAACTGAAAATTAGTACGGATCACAATGTACAGATGTCATAATTTAAGAAAATATTGAAGTGTTATATTTTCACTAAAATATTTCCAGAGTGGTTTAAGGCTATATAAATCTGGTTTTAGTTTGAAATTCCACTATATTATGGTACTTCAGGACAATAGTTAGGTGATAGCAATTACACTAGCAATAGCACTTAGACTTATATACCGCTTCACAGTGTTTTATAGCTCTCTCTGACAGGTTTACAGAGTCAACATATTGCCCCCAACAACCTGGGTCCTCATTTTACTGACCTTGGAAGAATCAAACACTGAATCAACCTTGAGTTAGTCAGGATTGAACTCCTGGCAGTAGGCAGAGACAACCTGCAATACTGTATTCTAACCACTACGTGATGCATAGAAATAAAAAAAAACTCTTTTGGGTAAAGGTTGTTATTTTTAGAGGGATAAAAATAGAATTCAGTTGATGAGGCTGTGACCCAGATAGTTAGATGACTCAGATTAATTCCACATATCTCTGTTTTACATTTTCTCTCAGGCATCTAATTACAGTATATGACATGATGGAACATTAACAGAATTGGAAAGAACCAATGCCTCCCACATACACACTGCTGTACATTTTGAACATTTCAGTCTGATCAATACATTTTATTAATTTTGTAAAACCTTCCCTAGATTATTTCTATACTTCATTACGTGATGGCATTCCTGCTAGCTGCCTGGAAGTTCATTCTTTCCTATTGATGCATTCCATAAATAATGCTTTATCTTTTACTTCAGTTAATAGAGAAAGCAATGAGGAGAATTCTTTGTGGCCATTATAATAAGGGGTTGTGATATAATAGCAATTGCCCCTTTCTTTAAATGGATTAAGCCAGTGGCCTTCAAGTTAACCCATAATGAAGGGGTGTCCTGATCGAGTTATTCCAGTAGCAAGATCACAATTTTTTATTTTTATGACATTTGAAAATGATACGTGATAGTAATAATAAAGAGCAAAAAGTTAAATAGTGCTTAGGAAGGAAAAAAAACAAAGAGAAACCAGACACATGTGAAAAATCGTGAAACATGGATCCTATTGTTGCAGGTTTGAAGGCAAAGTGGTGCATTTCTACATGAACTGTGTATAATCCACCCTTGAAATATCTTCTGAATTTGGGGAGCTTGTTTCTGAATTGAGTTGTTCTGCTTATCTTAATAATAATAATAATAGTAAAGTTGGAAGGGATCTTGGAGATCATCTAGTCCAACCCCCTGCTCAGGCAGGAAACCCTACACCATTTCGGACAAATGGCTGTCCAGTCTCTTCTTAAAAACTTCCAGTGTTGGAGCATTTACTGCTTCTGGAGGCAGGCTGTTCTACTGATTAATTGTTCTCTTATTTTTCTCTTATTTTTGTCCCAAATTTAGCACATGAACTTTTCCAGAGCTTTAAGTACCCTCTATAAATTTACATCTTTTCTCCTTCTGTATGACTGATGTGCAAGTTTGGCACAATGCATTCTTGAAGGGTCCATAGATACGGTTGCATCACACATAGATATTTGTGAACCATTACGGGGAAAAAAAAATCCTCTTGACACAATGGTAGATATAACCCCATTGATTGTTCTTTTCCTGTGTCAAGAGCTTTGACAAAGTGGAGGGATAGAAAAATAGGACAGACAGATCAATTTTTTCTACCCTCTTTCCATATTTAGTGGCAGTTTCTTTCTTTAAAAATCTATATAAGAGATTGCATTTAAATAGTATTTAGACCTATAATTGATTTTGTCAGAATGTTTTAAAACTTATTTTATGTCTCTGTATCTATTCTTTATTATTTTGTAGTGATAGCTGTGTCACAAAATATGAAGAAATGTATTTTTTTCTGCATATTATGTTCAGATGTACTTGTGAATCCAAATTTTCTTCCTGATTAAAAAAGTGTACTGAAGTTTCTCCCATTACTTTCCTTTCTTTTATTTTAAGAAATTAGAATCCTCAGTCAAAACAAAAAATTCACATTTATCAGGCATGGAGCATGCTAATTCAATGAGAAGTCTCAGGTATAACATTCTTCAAATTTTTATAGTAGGAAAGTAAGAGAAGCGGGATTGAACTGTGAATGTTCCAATTCCAGAAGTAATTTGAGAAGGTCCTTTAAGCCAATTTCTGCATCCTAGATCCTGTCAATATATTAAAATACAATTGCTAGAATTCCCAGTTAGGTATGGATTTGTTGTTCCCACACATCTGGATAATAACAACTGGGGGGAGCTACATGAAACTAAAATTAGAAATGGAGTAAGAAGGACCAAGCAAAACCCATGGGAGAATAAAGAAAAAGGAAACAGAATGAAAAAAAAAAATCCTCTCATCTATAATGCTCATTTTGGAAAAATGATGTTGCTTGTATTGCATCAAAAGGAAGTAACCTACTATATATGTTTCATGATTTGTTAATATTGATACCTTACCTCCAAATCAAAAGACCACTTAAAATACCTAAAACTGATAGATACTGTAGATAATAGATAGATAGATAGATAGATAGATAGATAGATAGATAGATAGATAGATAGAAATAAAAACTCAAAACAATTTAATCATATACCAGACAACCAGTAAGATTAAAAGGTATGAACCTCTCAAAGTGCTGTAATTTTTAATTTTAAAAAAGAGAATGAAAATAGTTTCTAAATTATTCTCATATTAAGGAGTTCATGAAATCATACACTTCCCCATTCCGTACCCAACTCGGCTTCTGACTGTACAGTATTTGATTTTAGAAAGTTTCCTTTTTCAAAAAGATTTTAGCTAAGTTTATGAGTTTGACTGACTGTTGCACTGGATACATCCAGATATTCAGCTTTATGAACATATATTATTATTTAGTATGGATTTAACATTTATGAGCCAGACGCTTGGACATGATAAGCTTCAGTAGATTCATACAATGTGTTTTTATTGACATCATCCTAACATCTTGACTCAAAAGATCTACTTTATGGAGTTAAAGGGTATCCAGGTTGAAAGGCAGCCTTGGATGTGAAAAATGGCTGGTTGGTTGAAAGGGGTCAGAGTCTAATTTTGTTTGTGCTTATTCCATGAGGCAGTGTTGTTCTCATAAATCAGCAGATACATGCAAATACTCACTTGCCTAGTTTTACCCAGCCAACTAACCCAAACCTGCCTAGATATTGAGTAATCCAGAACTTTTCGCCAAATAAGATTTCACCATTTGCAAATGCCCCTTTTCAGGGGCATTTGCAAAGAACATTTTTGTATAGTGCATTTCTATCTAAAAATATTTTTGCATAGTGGATTTCAATCACTTGTCTCCCACTGCATGGCTTTTCAGTTAGCACACTTTAATTCAGTCAAGTAGATAGGAACCTTCCTGCGGTTTCTTTTCATTTACCAGAATTAAACTATTGATCTTCTTGCTGTGTTCCATTCTGAGGCTAGCCTCGGAGATATTAAATCTTGTCTGCCCTTTTGTTTTGAAACTTGTAAGTGCCCTTGAAACTGGTCACTTCTTTTTCCTTGAGTATCCAGTAGAGTGGTAGATTTGAGTTTTAAGAGCACTCTGAATTTGGCCCGGCTTGGCCTCCAAGACTATGTTTTGGGATCCTTTTGTACAGAAATGCTAGCCCATATTTCAGTGTAGATTTCTATCATTTCTTGAAATACATTATGGCTTTATTTGAGGATATGTTGCTTTATGTGGCCAACACCTCCCCCAAATAATGCCTTCTGCTCTTCTTTTTCTTTTGTTATCAGAAACTAACCCCTATGCCAACAGCATCTTGAGAGAGTGCCACAAAGTCTTTCAACAGTCTAACCATGGCTCTTCAGCTTTCAGCATTCTTTTACTTAGTTTTCTTTCTTGCTTGTTTTTCACCTTACTCTACCCTATCATTTTTCCTTTTTTTTCCTGGAAACTACATATTGCAGTTGTAAGAGATCTCCCTGAAAAAATGCCTTGCTAACCTTTCTTTCAGGACATGTTCTCATGACATAGCCTTTGTCTCCTCCCCAGCTTATACCTAACGTTCTCTTATTTCAGGGGTCTTCAAACCTGGCCCTTTTATGACTTGTGGACTTCAGCTCCTAGAATTCCCCAGCCAACATGCCTGGCTGAGGAATTCTGGGAGTTGAGGTCCACAAGTCATAAAAGGGCCAAGTTTGAAGACCCCTGCCTTACTTCATATTTAGCTGATCCAATCTCAAAATGCATTTTACATCTTCCCCTGACAGTCTTGCTGTCTGCACAATTTCTGATATTTTGCAACAAATGTGGTGATAATTCAGCCAGGTGCCTTATCTCCCAACCCTTTTCCTCTAGTCAGTAGGCCCTGCTCTCCATGACAATTTTCATTTGTGCTCTTAGACTGATGTGTTATATAGTGACTACAAGCAGACAATCACATGGACCGATGCTTTCAGAAGCAGTTCAAGCCATCAATCTTCATAGAGATTTTGTTATCAATCTTCATACCCAAAAGGGGGCATCTGGGTCCAAGGTGAAGTGGGATTAGGTTTAGCTGGTGATCTGCCTGTGATCCTTCTGCTTCATTCCATGCTCCTCCAGCATAACACCAGCCTATCAACGTGAATAGGGAGCTCTGTGTGGTGTGTGTGTTTCGGGGGGAGGAGGGAAAATGTGTCTACCATTTTCCTGGAATAATGCTATAGATATTTTCACAACTAGTCCAAGTGAAAGTTCATCATTGCAATGTATCTTTGTGCCAGCAGGCTGTCACTGGACCAACTTGAAAGTTTTCCCAAAATATTTATTTTGGTTCCAGTATAATCATTAAAATATCAGTATGGCTATAATAGATTCTGATGGAAGAGGAGCACAAAGTCTCTGATTCACAGATTCCCAAATGCAAAGTTACCTCCATGGTTACAAAATCCACTCTTTTTTCTATCTTTTTTTTTTTTTCTAATTATTCAAACTGCAAGACAAGCATTTTTTTTCTATTTCATCCCAAAAAATCTACAGGATACTCTTTTCAGACTCATTACTGAGCAGAATACAGACCACTTATCAAGAAAGAAAAAGGAGATTGGTAAACAGTGGTACGGAAGTAGAGATAAGCACATCAAAGTGACTGCTACATCTAAGTAAGCAATGTACATATTTTTACAGGCAAGGCAAGGCACTTGGATTGAGTTGGGTTCTAGCCCTGCTAGCAAGTTGAATGATGAACCCTTTTTTTTATGAGACTTCATTTTTGAAATGCTCCTTCTCCTTTTGACTTTTACAATAGCAGGAAGACTCTGACTAATACTCAACTACTGTGACAGTGGCAAAGGTATATCTCCTATTAATAGACTAATAGAAATTTTATGTACTTAAGTTTTAGCTCCATTCCTTCTCTGTTTCCACCCATCCACCCTCCTCAGTAGACTTTCCTAGCTCTGGCTTCACTGCTATAGGTGGAAGGAAGGAAGGAAGGAAGGAAGGAAGGAAGGAAGGAAGGAAGGAAGGAAGGAAGGAAGGAAGGAAGGAAGGAAGGAAGGAAGGAAGGAAGGAAGGAAAGAAGGAGGGAGGGAGGGAGGGAGGGAGGGAGGGAGGGAGGGAAACCTGCCTGTCTTCAGCAAAGCAAGACATTGGCTGAAAATATATCAATATTTCATCAGGCGTTTGTTGAGCCTTGGTTTTAGCTTTTCTTAATGGTGCACTTTACCAGGCAGCTTTTTCATACATCATTAAACAGCAGCTACAGTACTTGTGTGCCCTGTTTCTGATTTACCGTAGACGGTAATGTTTAAGATCACATTAACAGCACATAGCCTCTCAGCTGTTTGGCACTGCATCCAAATAATGAACAGTCAATAATATTTCCAAATTAGCCTGTTCTCCAGCTCCTGTTATTGAATGAAATAACTATTCTTAGTTCCATTGGGGAAAAAAAAATCAGGGTATGGCAATTAATTCAATGTTTAAACTAAATGTACAGACCTGACCTGTCCATACAAGATTTCTAAAATAGAATATGGGGATGATATTTAAAAAATGGAGGGGCTTCCCTGGCTGGCATCCAGCTCTGCAGACACAACGGCAGCAAACATAGCCAAGCATAGAAATTCTGGTTGCATATTCCTGTCCCTTGAGGACTACTTGATTGTTTTAGTGTACTCTTGACAGTGCAATAGAAGCAAAATATTATTAAAAAGCCAAGAAATTAATGTGTCCTTCCAGGAAAACCAACACCAATATTTTTTTTTGGGGGGGGGAAGGGGGAATATCTACTGTTTAGTGAGTTTTCATGTGGTGTATTGTTTAAACAAAAAACCCTTGAACTTCTTTGCAAGAGGATTCAGCTTTCTTCACTGAGGGGCTTATTCTATTACTGAGCCGTGTGAGTTGCCTAGAGCAGAAGATTATTTTGGCTTACATTTTGCTGTCCTATTTGTCAATGCCTATCCTGCCTCCGTTGATTCTTTTCCCTGTCACAACCTGTCACCTAACTTCCTCCAAAGATTAAGAGCAATAAATCCTGACTGGTTTCATGGACCTTGAGTGTCTACGGGTGAGGAATTTTGTCAAATTTGTTCAGTCCACTCAAAATGGTTATATTTTTTCCGTAAGTTACGTCTCAACTTTTGAGAACACATACAATACACCATTGACAAGAAAATCAGAAGTAATAGCAGGAAGGTGCTGGGAAGATCAGGAGACAAATTGATAGGAAGATGGTCAGAAGTTCAGTGCAGACAGGCTAGCAGAAATATCAGCCCAGTGGGTTGAAATTAGAGGTTCCCAACGGATTATTGCCTAACTTAGATGATGCTGCCCATCCCTTTCAGTTTCAAAGTTATCTGGGCATGTCTATACTTGCATAACAGACACTTTGCTTGGGAAACCTGAAGAATATGACACTAGGCTACGCAACTTTCCTTGGCTTGTCTCATTTATTGAAAGTGTAAATGTGTATTTGGGTGGTAGCATGAAATGAAATCCTTGAAATCCCAATTCTGTAGATTAGATTAGGGAGATTGGGGGGGGGGGCATTCTGAAAAAATTCTGACCAGATTCTAGCCAAAAAAGTTATATGGCCTTATCCATGTAATTACCAGGAAATAATTTCAACTTAAAGGAGACATGTTTCATAGCAAGAAATCAAATTGCTAATCCAGCTAGCCAAATCTTCATCAATGTATAGTAAAGTAGTGGAAGCCAGGTTAACCATCTATCCAGAGGAAAATACACAGGATGTTGAGGATTGTTGTCTAAAAGTGGGTGGGCCAGAAACCATTGAAGGAATTCATGGGCACGAGGGGGGGGTGGGAATAAGGTCATTAAGTCAATGCAAAATTTTGCTCCTTTCACCCCACCCTTATTTTTTAAAAAATGCATGCAAAACAACTACAATTTTTGTTCCACCCGTCTTGAAATACATGTGGAATATATTTGGTCTCTGAGCTTCATTTCCATGCAGTCCTATTCCTAATTCTCTTTTCTGAATTAAAGGAAGAGAGGGAGATTGTAAATGTAATAACTTCTATCTCACTGTGAATTGGAGTAAATATCTCCAAGAAAAGACAATTTAGAGTTCTATTTATCCATTAGTGATTTAGAAACCTAACATTTTACGAGAATCTATATCAGCCTAATTTAGGAGCAATGTGCAGTCTTCCAGATGCTGAGCATTTGCCCCTATAAATGGACTAAAAGATAAATCTGATTCAATGGCCCTAACTATTCACACTAAGTACGGTACTACTATTTCAATTGTTAACTTTAAGCACGGGGTCAGCAAGAGTAGGGTTACTTTCCAAAAGTTTTGATTGCAACTTTTATAATCCCTACAATTTCTCCAGAATGACTGCATCTAAAGTGTCTTAAATTCATTAATGCAGATTCCTGGTACTTTTTCATAGCTTTCCCTGCCCAAAAGAAACACAGCCTGGAAATTTTTGCACTCGTGATTTATAGGATCACCTAGCTTTGATTCTAAGGCAATAAATTACTAATGCAGATAACTTTTATATCACTAGAGGGATAGCTGTGTGACACTATCAATTGTTAGTGCAGAAATGCTTATAGGTGCAGCTTTTGAATAAAGGTGGGTTTATGGCATTCCTTTGAATGGAGCATAAAAAAGAACCACAGCCACACAGGGCTGAGGAGTGATTCAGTTTTGTAAATTTAGGGCCTCCATGGCTACTTCCCTGCCTGTTTTATTCCACCTGCTTCACCTTCTGCCTATACTATTTTTCAGGATTATTTTACTTTCAGGTGCTTGCTCCATTTCAGGACATATTTTTCCTCAGAGTTCTTCTGTTTTCTGGATGACTGGTTATTTTCAAATATCTGTAAGGCTGGGAAAGAGAAAAGATTTTCAAAAGTATCAGAGAGTTGCAGGAAAATGTTTAATATCCAAAGCCCCCCCCCTTTGTTTTACAGAAATAAAATACTGTTATGCAAAACTGAAAAGTAGTCAGATGCAATCATGCCCTGGATATCTTATGTATTTTCCATCACTACATCAGTAGGCATTTCATACTTTGCTAGGCTAAATAGCTAAACTAAACCTATATTAATCAAACTATTGTATATCTAGAAAATCCTGATTCTCAACCTTCATTTACTATCAGCAGAACAGATCCTTGGGAATAGTGCCAGACAGAGGAATTTTCCTGCCTGTTTTTTTTTTTTCAACCAATCCTCAATCATTTTTTTTAGAAAATCCTTTAAGGAGAAAAGGATTTTGGAGAAAATGGTGTATGGGCTTAAGTTTATTAAAAGGTAGCCAAGGGATCTATGTGAATGTCCTCCCTTTTATTGAACAACCATTGCTCCAATGTCTGCAGCTTCCTGATTTTTTTCATCCTACAATTAAATTGCAAGGAAGACATCATGAAACATTTTTTTTTTCCACTGCATTTTCAGAAGCAACATTACTATCACTGCTAAGGTGGAATCCATTTAGAGACTGTTGGAAAATATTCGTTCCCTTGGAGAAATTTCCCGAGTTTCTCTCTAGACAAATGCCATGGAAGAATTCAAAGGGGTATTGCTCACCCATGTTGGTATGAACATGCCTAATGCAAATCAACAATAAGGAATATATGTAACTGAAATATGATTCTCAAAATTGGGTACCAGTGTTGATTTATAAGGAGGCAATGACATTAAGGCCTCAGGCTTTCTTGGTAGAGGTCTGCTCATAAGTAAAAGGGGGCTTCACTTGGACAGTATTCTGAATGAAACATCTGGTGGTGGGACTCAAATATGTGAACAACTGGTTCTCTGTGTGGATGCCACTTCTGGAAGTCCGTTCTGGGCCTGGGCAACAAAAAATTAGCTACCGGTTCTGCTGAAGTGGTGCGAACCGGCTGAATCCCATCACTGGAAACATCCCTTTAAAGCTGCTTTGTGAAGTCATCTGGCTCCACTCTTATCAAGAGAGAAGTGATGCTGCAGTGTTGTTTCTTTTCATGTCATTTTGATGATCTCTGACAGCAGTTCTAGCAAAGCCTCTTCTAACCACTTGATGTGTTAGAGCAAGCATGTCAAACTCGCAATGTCACATGATGTCGTGCGACGTATCAGGACTTTCCCCCCATTGCCGGCAATGGAGTGGATGCGGTTTTGGCGTGACACATCCAGCCCGTGGGCCAGCAGTTTGACATGCCTGTGTTAGAGAAAGCAGTGGGGACAACAAGAAGTATCTCAGAGATGTAAGTTGTGACATCTCCATGCTTTGACAAGGTGGAAAGTGTCACCTGTGTGGCAGGAATGCTTCATCAAGGAAATTGCTATTGTTTGCCACAGGGCTATTTTGTAACCTTTCTTCAGTGTGTCAGTCAGTATTTCAGCTTTTCCATGTAACTCAAAAATTAAGATCAAGTTAAGAAAACTCATAATTTCCAAGCAGAATGTCCATAATAACCAATGCAACCACATACGTTCCAACACATGGAAATTAGGAAAGCAAGAGGGAAGAAAAGTTGTTAATTATGGCAAGCGACTAAATTTGGTTCCTTCTACAAATAGAAGATAATAAACCAAATCCAAATGATTTGTTCTTGCACTTAGGTGTGGAGAGCTTGGGGTGTGTGAGGCAATTTCTCATTGGACACAGAGGATCTCTTGCATAAGTTCTCCTTTTCTTGAGTTTGTTTGGCAGCAAATATTTGCATTCAGATTCCACTAGTTAACAGTTAAAATCAAAGAATAGTTAAAATCTACTAATGTTACTTAAAGTGGTTCAGGAAGTATAAAAGGAATTAAAATGCTGTGACTGGAACCATCTACAGCATTCTCTCTAATTGGGACATGCTTCATCAGGTAATCAACTTAATCGGGACCTTTCCCAAGGAACCCAATTAAAAGTTTAATGACACCGTGTGGCACGGGCTGCTGCTTAATTGGGATGATAATTCTGTTCTTTATAATTGGGATACTAGAAGGTGATTAAAGGAATCAGAACAGAATGTCCTTTGTGATTCTTACAAGCTGAGAGCAATTTGCTTTTTTTTTTTTTAAGAGTCTCTGTCATGGATGTTTCTAGCATTCTGAGAGTTGAGTGGCAATAAGAATAACCTTTTCCAAAATGACAATATTATTGTACAAAGCTGGTAGAACTCAACTTTCCCAATCAAAATGCATCGATGGCCCAAATCAGTTCTTGAGATGTTCATTTAGAAAGAAAGATATACAGGGGAACATTACAAAGGCATGCTAGAACAACCCCCATTTTTTTTTAAAAAAAAAAATCAAGTTTATTCTCTTGGTATAAGTGTGGGAAAGAGCCATATTTTGCATATGTTTATATATTTATTGATAAGGTGCAAACATGCATTGATTGCCTGTCACAGGAAAGGAACCTGAAGGTATGTAACTGTTGTCAGAAGAGTAGGTTCCATGCAGGGGATGATTTATAGAGAAATCAAGCTTTGGGATTTTTTTTAAATCAACTGCTACATTTACTGTTTGCAGACAAATTTAAAATATATGTATAATAGGTATAATTTTCCCATCTGAACAAGAAGATTCTGGAACTGGAGTAGATGCAGAAAAAAGGAGAAAACAAGTAGAGATTTTCCTTTCTCTCTTTTAAAGTTAGACTCAGCCAATGAAATTAAACAGAAAAAAAAAAACAGAATTTAAAGACAGGTTACCAAAGAATTTTTCTGTCATGAAATTCATGAATGGTTGAGTGGGAACTCCTTGCTGCTTATGGCCCGTCCATTAGGATCAACTATGCCACTGTGGCATACTATGGCATAGCATTACAGGCCTTTAGTCTCTTCCAAAAAATCTCTTGCTCATGCCACTGTAGATATGTGCAAGAGACAAATCAACCTGAAATCAACCTTTCTGTGTCTCCCTTACATTGACAGGCTTCCAAGAATCTGATCTGCAATTTCCTCAGCTCAAGTTCCAGAGGAAAATGTGTTGATGACAGTTTTGTACAACTTCTCAAATGTCTGATGAAGCGGTTTCTCTTTGATGGAAATTCTGCTTGTTTCTGCTTCATGCTCAAAGCTTGAAGAATGAACCTTCTCCCTCATCCTACACCCGAGCTACAGATATTTACCACTATTGCAAATCTGCTTCATGTTTCTGGGATTTTTCTCCTTCCTCCAGAAGACAAAGCACTGCTTCTCCAACAGTTTCTGGCTCCCATTTGTTTCCTTTCACCCTTCAAAAGATAACACAGGGGGGTGAAGAATGGAGATGAGGGCCAAGTGCCAGCCGGGTTTAGCTTTAGAGCATTCCTTCTTGTTGGCTCATAGGAATAAGGTCCAGCTCAGGCAACCTATCTTAGTAGAGAATGGATAGTGTGAGACTGTTAGTGTGAGTTTGGACAGTGAACTTGGTGATACAAAATGTAAAGATGGGAATCCTAAGGTAACATTAAAATTACCAAATTTTAATATGTTTGTCTAGGTGGTTTCTGACAGATTCTGTTCTTTTAAGTCTTGTAAAAGAAGATGAGATAGATACATTCAATACATTCAATCTCACCAAATGCAAACTAAGGTTAATTGGCAATTAGGAATGTATGAGCAGTTAGATATTTATTTTACATGACACATATAGCAGGTTTACTTCTTTTAGTTCTCTGCAGATAAAATGTGATTAGTCTACGAGTTGAAAAATACCTTCTTGGCTAAGAAGTTATTATTGGTGCAATATTGGAAAATAATGGGCCAAGATCCATAGGAAGAGCAAGTGAAGAAAGGGGGATCATTATGTCAAAACTCAGATCCTGACATTTACTTACCTGAGTCCTATGCCAAGATGAGGGATTAGACCATCCATTTTCATGGATTTTAGGAAATCCTAGAGTTTTGGGTGTACTCAGGATGTCTTGTCAAAGTGAAATTGCTAATCAATGTTCAGTTATAAAAACCGACATTCATTTACTTATAAGAGCTTAAAATGTTTGGAGGAATATAGTATTTGACAAGGGTTTCAAGGAAAATTGACAAGAGTATTCCCCTACCTGTTTTTTGGTATATTGGAATATTCTGTATCTCATACCTTTATTTAAACATCTCATACCTTTATTTAAACAATAAATACAGTTTATACATCAGCAGAATCTATGTAATCACACACTATCTGAACGGTGCGCTTCCACATGTGGGATCCATGTTGAAAATGTGTGAGGATCCAATCTGGGTCAGTCACTGGGACCAGACGTTGAGTCTTCCAAGCTTTCAGACTTGTACTGGAGCCCATCCTCAAGGAACTTCTTTCTACTGGAATGTCTTTACACCGGATGTTATGTCCTGAGCCTTGCAAGCGGGCTCGGGGCATTGCAGGCGGTCCCGTGCAGGTGCAAGCTGCCCGGGACCAGACAGGCTGTCGCCAGTGCTTGTGCACATGCGCAAGTGCTGGCGCGTGAAAAGTAACACATTGACCCGGGAAAGTCCTATAAAAGGAGGCTACGAAGTGTGGGCTTTTGCCGCCATATTCCAATGTAAGCTGAACTGAAGAATAAAGGTTTCCTGAGAACTACAACTGCTTCTTGTGTCTTACCATTTCGCGACGGACTCAACACTGGCGACGAGGATGGGATTGCCTTACATCGGAAAAGAGAAGGTGTAAGCTTACCCGAGTGAGTCCGGAGCGGCAGGAAAGGCGTTGACTCGGCAGCTACCCACCAATCCAGCATGCATTTGGGGGTAGGCTGGCTGATAGACCCTTCCTGATACGAAATGGCGAAGATTGGAAGGCTTTCAGAATTCGACGTCTCACACCCAGAGAGGTGGGAGTCCTACGCAGCCAGGGTGGAAAACTACCTCAAAGTGAACCAGGTGAGGAAAGAGAGCTTGAAGGCTGCCACCCTGCTGTGCGTTTGCGGTCAAGACGCATTTGAAATCGCTGAGAACCTCGCAGCACCTGTTCCTTTAGAGTCTGTCAGCTACGCAGATCTAAAAAAGTTACTGAAGGAGCATTTCCAACCTAAGATGTCCGTCATCGCATGGCGCCACACCTTCGAGCAGAGGGATCAACGACCCGGAGAATCGGCGAAGGAGTACATCGCCACACTGAGGAAAGCCACCAAACATTGCGAGTTCAAGGACCTCGAAGAACGACTGAGGGACCGATTTGTGTGCGGGCTAAGGCATTGAGAGTTGCAACAGAGACTTTTCGCCAAGGAGGACTTGTCTTTCCAAGATGCCTTGAGAGAGGTCACCGCAGAAGAAGCAGTGGGCGGCGCCATCAAGAACATGCGGCCGATCAGAAACAGTCCAGATGTTGCATCCGTGCACCAGGAAGAAGTCCAAAGAAACTCCGAGGAGGATCCGGACGAGGAAGTGGATCGTCTCCACCCCACAAAGGAAGGAAAACCAAGGGGAAGCTCTTCAGCTCTCCCCAAATGCATCGGTTGTGGAGGTCGCCACAAGAGAGCCGACTGCAAGTTCTGCTCCGCTATCTGCCGGGCATGCGGAAAACAAGGACATATTGCAGCTGTGTGCCTGGGCCGTCAGAAGGTACAACCTCAGGAAGAATTGCGCCTGAAAGGTACCAGGGTCCCCAGCCAGAATAGGATGGGGTTTTGTGCTTCGCGAAGAAGCATCTACAGGACAGGCACACACAAGCCCATTAAGAAAAAGCTGTCACTTAAGGTGAAGCTACAAGGGGTTCCATTAACTATGGAACTGGACACGGGGTCTGCACTTTCGATCATTTCTATGCACACATTTAGGAAGATTTGTTCTGGCAGCGGAACCCAGGCCAAGTTGAGGCCTTCTGACATTGTGCTAACGGATTTTCAAAACTCCAGAGTGTGTGTTAAGGGGGAGGCCACCCTTAACGTACAGTATAAGGATTTTGAGGGTCCACTAGACCTACTAGTAGTAGGGGTGAACGAACGAGTCTCATAGGACTCGAGTGGTTTGAGGCCTTGGGGATACACGTCACAGGGCTCAACAGCCTACAAACACTCGACCTACAGGAAGTCTGCAAAGAATTTGCAGACGTTTTCAGCCCCCAGCTGGGCACATTCAAAGGACCCCCTGTGTCATTAAAGTTAGACCCCACGGTCACTCCCATTAGAATTAAAGCAAGAAGGGTCCCTTTTGCTTTAAAGAGTAAAATTGACACTGAGTTGGACAAACTGATCCAACAAAGAATTCTAGAACCTGTTGACTCCAGTCCATAGGAGACCCCCATTGTCACGCCTCTTAAGGCAAATGGGGACATTCGCATCTGTGCTGATTACAAATGCACTCTAAATAAGGCATTGCAGCAACATGCCTATCCTGTTCCTGTGGTCAGTCATATCCTGGCCTCCCTCAAGGGGGGGCGCGTTTTTGCAAAGCTTGACCTAGCTCAAGCATATCAACAGCTGCCTGTTGATGATGACGCTGCTATAGCTCAGACTATTGTGACCCACAGAGGGGCTTTCAAGGTAAAGAGACTTCAATTTGGAGTAAATGTCGCTCCTGAGATTTTCCAAAGCGTAATGGAAAACACACTACGGGGTATACCAGGGGTTTGCCCCTATTTTGATGATGTCTTAATTGCAGGAGACTCCACACACATTCTAGCTGAAAGGCTAAGGGCTGTCCTGTTAAGGTTCAGGAAAACGGGACTCAAACTCAAGAAGGACAAATGTAAAATTGGGGTACCTTCTACTGAGTTTCTGGGGTTCAAAATTGATGCTGCTGGGATTCATCCTGCTGAATCCAAACTAAAAGCCATTATGCAAGCCCCTAGGCCAAAGTCTAAGGCCGAACTGCAGGCTTTTCTGGGCCTTCTGAATTTCTACAATTCCTTTCTTCCACATAAGGCTAGTGTAGCTGAGCCTCTTCACAGGCTATTAGATAAACAGGCAGTGTGGCAGTGGTCACAAACACATGAGGGTAGTTTCAATGAGGTCAAGGCCTTACTCACTTCTAACAGTGTACTTGCACACTTCAATGAGTCCCTTCCTGTGTGCATCGCTTGTGATGCTTCCCCTTATGGGGTGGGTGCTGTACTGAGCCACCTCAGGGCTGATGGAACTCAGGTTCCTGTTGCATATTACTCCAGGACATTGTCTGCAGCTGAGCGCAACTATGCTCAAATAGACAGGGAGGCCTTAGCTGTTGTTGCTGGAATTAAAAAATTCCATGATTTTTATATGGTAGGCAATTCACGGTCTTCACTGACCATAAGCCTTTGCTGGGACTGTTTACCACACGTAAACAAACTCCCCAAATCATCTCTCCCAGGATGCTCAGGTGGTCTATCTTCTTGTCTGCATATGATTTTTCCCTACTTCACAAGCCTGGGAAGGAAATGGGCCATGCTGATGGCCTCAGTAGATTACCCCTGCCGGTAATAGAGGCTGACCCCGCGCCAGCCATCAATATTCTCTCCATTCAAGCCTTGCCCGAGTCCCCCCTGAATGCCAGGGATGTAGCCGCTGAATCAGGCACAGATCACACACTTTCACGTGTCCTTTCTTGGGTTTTGTCTGGATGGCCTGAGCACTGTCCTAGTCCTGAGTTTCAGAGTTTCTGGTCTAAAAGGAACGAGTTGTCCACCTCTCAGGGTTGTCTGCTTTGGGGAAGCAGGGTTGTCATTCCCACCTCAATGAGGACTAGGGTCTTAGATTCCCTCCACGAGGGTCATCCTGGCATTGTTCGTATGAAGGCTCTTGCACGCAGCCACTTGTGGTGGCCAGGAGTAGACAAAGACATAGAAGCTAAGGTGCATGCTTGCCACCTTTGTCAACGTTCACGCCCTGAAATGCCCCAAGCTCCTGTGCATAGATGGGAGGAAACACAGTCTCCATGATCTAGGGTGCACATTGACTATGCTGGGCCCTTTCAGGGTCAATTCTTCTTGGTCCTTGTTGACAGCCACTCAAAATGGCTTGAGGTTGTACCTGTCTCTTCCACCACCACTGCAAAGACTATTCAGGTACTGAGGGGGATTTTTGCTGCACACGGGCTCCCAGACGTCATTGTGTCTGACAACGGCCCTCAATTCACTTCCTCCGAATTCCAAGCTTTCTTGCAGGCTAACATGATTCATCATGCCACTTCTGCACCTTTCCACCCGTCCACCAATGGTATGGCTGAACGCATGGTTCGTATCACCAAGGACGCCTTGAAGAGGCTCACCTACGGGGACTGGCATCACAGGTTGGCTGACTTCCTCCTTCCTTATCACACCACACCGTCCACTTCTACAGGGAGAAGCCCAGCTGAACTTCGTTGGGGGCGCAAACTGACTACCAAGCTTGACCAATTGCATCCGGACAGACTGCCTCCTTCTGTCTCACACCCCAGGGCACCTAGGCAACTACTTGTGGGTGCCCCGGTTTGGACTCGTAATTACGGGCCTGGTCATACATGGGTCCCTGCATCTATATCCAGGGTCACAGGTCCTCTATCCTATGAGGTATCCCTGGACAACGGTCGTGTCCTGCGTCGGCACATTGACCAACTTCGCCCTAGACGGGACCTTCCCGCTGAGACTCCTGAGTCTTTTCCAGGGGGGGACGGGGAGCCCTTTGGGCAAAGGGAGGGGCATGGAATGCTGCCCTGTACCAATGAGGGAGCCACATCCCAAAATTCCGCAATTGCTCCCAACAGGAAGTCATGGAGCCCAACTAGAACTCAGGCATCAATGCCTACTCCAGCCAGGGAGTCACCCCGGGGGCATGATCACTTTTCACCCGCATCACTCAGTACTCCAGTCAGAGAGAATACCCGGGAGCATCCCAACAATCCATTCCCTGCAAGAGAGCTGGCACACACTCCTCCTAGTTGGCCTGACTTAAACCCTGTCCCTAGAAGGGGGCAAACACACAAGGAGGTGGTCGAGGAACCAAATCCCGACTATAACACCTCTGACTACACTCAGGGGACAACTGAGTTTTGGGACAGTACTGAAACCCACACAAGCCCGGATACAGAATGGGATTCAGGGGATAGACAGCATCCAGACAGGTCTTGGATGGACCTAGGAGGTTCTACAGAAACGCCCAACAGTGACAGTCACTTAGAAGGGCCAGAGAGCCTACAGCTAGGCGGGACAACCAGGTCATACACTGGAAGAAGCCCTGGCCTGACGAGCCCGGTGGGCAAGCAAGCAGGTCAGGCATTGGAGCACAGTCCTTGGGAATCACCAAGGCATAATGGAGGGAACAGGCACACGTCACCCCTCAGTCAGGGAGTACCTAGCAAGCACCCAGAGCTTAGGAGGTCACAGAGAGCAAGGAAATCTCCTAAGTACTTAGAGGATTACATAACACTATTGGCTAAACAGAGCCAGTAGAAGGGTAGAAACACTGAGGCAATGAAAATGGGGGAACTCCGAACATGGAGGGGAGCAGAGCATTGTACTAAGAGTGGGTTGTGTATTATTTGGCATTGGTCGTAGTTTTAGCCCGGGGGAAAGGGGTGTTATGTCCTGAGCCTTGCAAGCGGGCTCGGGGCGTTGTAGGCGGTCCCGGGCAGGTGCAAGCTGCCCGGGACCAGACAGGCTGTCGCCAGTGCTTGTGCGCATGCGCAAGTGCTGGCGCGCGAAAAGTAACACATTGACCCGGAAAAGTCCTATAAAAGGAGGCTGCGAGGTGTGGGCTTTTGCCGCCATATTCCAATGTAAGCTGAACTGAAGAATAAAGGTTCCCTGAGAACTACAACTGCTTCTCGTGTCTTACCATTTCACGACGGACTCAACACCGGAATTGTTATGTTTTCAGTTCGGTGGCAATTGACGAAGACACATGGTGAAAACAACAAGCTCTTTATTACTCTTCTCCTACAACCAAGCAAATAGCAAAAGGCACGCAGGCCTTTTATAGTGCCTGAAACCCGGACAGTGTGAACCAATAGGAATTGACCATTTTCGCGCTTTGCGCATGCGCACAAGGCTGGCACCACTCTGTCTGGTCCCCGGCAGCTTTTGGATTGCCCGGGACCATTTGCAACAATTCTGAGCCTGCTTTCAGCTCTTGCAGGCTCAGGACGCAACACAAATGTCTCTACACATTTCAGTGGAGAGAAGTTCCCTGAGGATGGGCTCCAGCACAAGTCTGAAAGCTTGGAGGACTAAATCTCTAGTCCCAGTGACCGACTCAAATTGGATCCTGCAACATTATCCTGGGACATGTATATTTACTTTCATTTGTAATGTGTGAGGAGATACATTTACAAATCACTCGCATATATCAAATAGTAGAAATGGTTGTTTTTTCCCTTCTTTATAATACAGTTTCTTAATTTTCTTCTTAACAACAGATGCTTTTGCTCATTAATTCTATTACAGATATGTTTTAGTAGAAAAGTTATACACTCCATCTAGGAACTTCAGTTGTTTTAATTAATTAATTGCACTAATAATAATGACTGCTAATTTACTCTATAATTATGTTTATGAATTAATTGCTCCAATGTTGTGGCTTGTAACCATTTCACAAACATGACAGCTCAGTTTAAGCACAACATATATGGCAGACTTTTCAGTCCTACTAGAGTTCAATATTTCATTTGGATAGCCCTGGTTCCCTCCATTTTTTGCCATCCATTGATTCATAAAGCCATTGTCACTTTGTCATGTGTTTAAATTTATGAGCTACCACAGAAAGTGTCTCCTCTATGTCAATGTTCACATTTTCTTGGAGATTAAAGATTTGTTCACTGTTACATCAGCACAGGAAATCCTACACAACTTCTGGACATCTCATGTTCTACTTTGTATGTCTCCAGATCTCTTTTTCTCAATTTAAACCTTTCAGCTTTTATGCTTTATCACATACATATCTCTGATGTAGGCATTTAAAAATAGAGATTTGACTGGTGCAAGCTCTCTTTTAAATCTTACATTCACTATTTACATATCTCCTTTCAGATATTTAGAATATATTTTTGTTTATGATCTGGAAAATGTGACTATTTGCTCCTAACTCTTTCTTGAGCCAAGATCAGAAATTCCAGTCTAAACTCTAGAGACTGAGCTCTTTCCCAGTTTGGACAATAGCCACCACAAGACCTGACTGTTGTTCTTCTGTTTCTTGTTCATCCCCTGCAAAAAAATAAAAAATAAAAAAATGGCAATCCTGGCTGGCTGATATCTGTTTTTTGGGGATTGTTCCCTCCTCCCTATTCCTCATGTTTTTCTTTTGCTTTCCCAGATGTTTGTAGACATGAATGCCTTGAACCTCTTCCCCTTTAACATTAAGGTAAACACTTTCTTTTTACTCTTTATATGCTACAATAATCAAAGCAATAGGGGAACAGATTGTTCATGTCTACAATCTTGTATAAATCCATGGAAACTTTGTGGTAAGGAAGTTCAGCTCCACGGAAATAAAGTAATATTGTATTCATTTCTTCGTTCATTCATTCACTCACTCACTCCCTAGAAGGGAAGAGAAGGTTTGCATTATTATTGGCAAGGGATAGGAAAAGAACGTAAGCATGCTTAACCCAATCTGAGCAGAAACACGAAAGTGTCTGAGGGGTCCTCAGTGCGCTTTGAGCTTGCTTGTTTTCTTGCTGAAATTTTGGATAACATTATCATTGCAAGTAAGGAGAATACCCCAATCAAGAAATTGCCAAAGAAACCAACAGTAAGCCCAACCAAAGAATCACTAAGACCATCCCTATCGATACTGACGGGGCAAGCTACTAGAAAATAAACTGAGAACAAACCACACTCCTTACTAGCACTGTTACCTAGTTTGTGTAATGAAACATCTGCAAGAAAACAATCCAGCTCAGAGAGCACCAAGGACCTCTCATTTCAACCCTGAGCTACAAATATTCTCCTTTATTGGGACAAAGGTGTCTACAGGAAAATGTAAGGGTTGAATGGTATGTGAGCTTGTATGTTTGAGGATAGTTCACTTAACTCTAACAGGCCATCATTAGATCAAGCCCAAGATTCTTTTTAAAATATTGTAACTGCTGACCAGTAGAGAATATAACAGCTTGGCAGCCTATGACGAAATGCTACTAAGGGCAGCAACCAGCCACTGGAGGGAAGGAGTCATGCCAGGCACTGCAGCCAATCAGAAGTGGGTTGTACTAAAATTGAATGCAGGGCTCAAGACTACTGAGACAGGAAAACATTTTTGACTGAAGATGGAAAACAGGGATATGATTGGCTAGAATCATCAAACATCTCTGATTGGCTAGAAATGAGATGAGGACAGCATCATTCATTTCTGCACTCAGGGAGTGGTGAGTACCCCAGATTGGCAGTAGATCAAGCAAAAAGTGAGGATCTACTCTCTCTCTCTCTCTCTCTCTCTCTCTCTCTCTCTCTCTCTCTCTCTCTCTCTCTCTCTCTCTCTCTCTCTCTCTCTCTCTCTCTCTCTCTCTCTCCGCCCTCTCTCTCTGAATAATGTCACTGGACATCTCAGGTGAACCATCTACTTTACCTTCTCCCCGTAAATTTGCCTTCTTTTTGTGTTGTGCTATCTACCTAACAACTTGCCTAATAGTTGGCAAGCACTTGGCCCAATCCGCTGCTTCTCACCACTTACTCAATGTGATGCACACATTCCAATAATTAGATATATGGATCAGAAGCATTTTTGAGCTGCTTAGCCAAGTGCATCTCTTGTCCTTTGTACACATATTTGTACAAAGTGTTGCCTGTAATTTTAAAGATGCTTGCCTGAGGGAGGTTTCATTTTTCCATTGAAGTCCCCTTGATTTACTGTATGCAATATGTTACAGCTTCCTTATTTGCTCCTCTGGGACACTTACTGACAGTAAATCTCTATTAAAATATTCTTCCATATGGTTGCATGAAAATTTTATAGCAGTGAGCCTGGGGCTGAAGGTCACAGCTGAGTAGCTGCAGTTAAGCAGTGCAGTCTATAGATTCGGAGGTACATCTGTTCTGGGAGTGAGAATAAAATTAGAATTTTACTCTCTGTGGCAATTCTTGAAACTAGTTACGCTTGTTTATCATAGCTGGCCTGCACCAAAGCAATGTCTTTCATAGACACTTTATTAAATATTGTGGTTACACATATTAGATTGTGAATCTAGATAATAAGAAAAAATTGGCAAACCCTAATAAATATTTCATTTATGATAGAGGATATATCTTGCTTGCATGGTTTATTAATACTTGCAATATATTGTTCACTACCAACATTTTTTGATGTTGGATTTGCAAGCTTTCTAAATGATTCATTGCTATTATATTTAATCAGCTTGTTGAGAGGAAAGTGGTCAATTGCAGGCAGTCACCAACACTATTAAGATAACAAGGTGGTTGGCAATGGGTACTGGTCCTTAGAATCTCAGAAATGGGGTGCAAACATTTTGTAAAACTCATGGCAAGATACTTCCAAATGTGTTCATCGCAAAGCATAGGATGTAAACATGACTCTAAACGTGCATAGTATCTGACACAAGGGTCAGCCAAATGTTAATCTACAGCTTGTTGTTTGCTTGGGGAGAAAAGCAGGGATGTTTCTAATCCCATTTTATTGAGCAACAGCACGAAATCTATCAAAAAGAATTCAGGGGAGAGCAGATCTTTCCAAATTCCAAGTGGGATGCAACTGGAGAACTCTCAGAGAGAAATCTGCCCTAAAACATATCTCAGAGGGTTAGTCTATTTTGGATTGTGGACAATTCCTCTTAAAACTATTTTGACCTGTTTAGAATTAACTTCTTTGAAGTGATCCCAAATACTTTATTTTTTTTATTTTTTTTTGGAAACACATTTTATCATCAGGTTGCAATGAATCATAATGCAGGAGGGCAAATTTTCTTGGATGCCAAGGCTCAAATTTTGTTCAGGTAAAGTACACTAGATCTTGGTCTGCATGTTATGACTTATTTAATTAACTGATTAATTAATTTGCATGCTGCTTGTCTCCCGGTAACTCTGGGTGACTCACAAGTAAAAACATTAAAACAAAATGAAAGCAGTAACAGAGAAAAATAAAAAAAAAGTGAAAGATGGCAAACACCAGAAAGAACAACAGAGAAACAAATTCACTCAATTGAAAGGAATCTTTATTCATACTCACCAAAGGCCTCGGTGAAGATCTTCTAGATCCTTTGAAATATCAGCAGAGTGGAAGCCATCTGGATCTCAAAAGGAAACTTCATTCCAAAGGGCAGGTGTTGCTATAGAGAAGGTAGGTCCCAAAAGACAGCATTGTTTAATCAAAGGAACCCAGAGTTTGCCAACCCTGACAGATTAAATTGACCAGACAGATATTATGGGAGACAGGCAGTCCCTCAATTAATCAGGTCCTATGCCGTGTAGGGCTTTCTAGGTGATAACTAGCAATTTGAATCAAACTGGCCAACAGCTCAGCTTGCGAAGCAGAGATAGTACATGGGAATATCAAGGCATGACTGTTACTGCCTATGCCAGTGCATTCTGGACCAGTTGAAGCTTGTGGGTTGTCTCCTAAGGGTAGTCTCATATAGAGCACATAACAGTAGTCGAGTCATGAAATGACCATTGTGAGTGACTGTCTGAAGAGTGTCCCAATCTACAATAGAATAGAATAGAATAGAATAGAATAGAATAGAATAGAATAGAATAGAATAGAATAGAAGCTGGAAGGGACCTTGGAGGTCTTCTAGTCAAGCCCCCTGCTCAAGCAGGAGAACCTATACCTTTTCAGACAAGTGACTGTCTAGTCTCTTCTTAAAAATCTCCAGTGATGGAGCGCCCATGATTTCTGGAGGCAAGCTGTTCCACTGGTTTGTTGTCCTCACTGTTAGGAAGTTTCTCCTTAATTCCAGATTGCTTCTCTCTTTGGGTCAGTTTCCAACCATTGTTTCTTGTCCTTCCCTCTGGTGCTTTGGAGAATAATTTGACCCCCCTCTTCTTTGTGGCAGCCCCTCAAATATTGGAATACTGCCAGTGCTTTTTTTCTAAAAAAAAAAAAAAGGTGCTGGAACTCACATATGTCATATAACCCACCTTGCCTACCCTACAAGGTTCCATCCAAAAAAGGTGCCGGAACTCCATTCTGGGCGTTCTATGAGAAAAAAAGCCCTGAATACTGCTATCATGTCTCCCCTGTTTCTTCTTTTCTTTAGATTAGCCAGACCCAAGTCATATGTTTTACTCTCCAGGCCTTTGATCATTTTAGTTGCTCTTCTCTGAACTTTTTCCAAGCACAATTTGTGCATCACATGAAGCTGTGCGAATGCCTTTGTCACAATTGCCACATGATCATCAAGAAGCAGCTGTGAGTCTAGGAAAATATCCAAACTGCCCTCCTGAATGGGAAGTAGATTCTCCAGGAATGCTAGGTAAGGGAGAATATGGAACTCAACTTAATAAAGAATATTAACATTTCTTCTTTATTTTGTTGGAAAACAAGTTTATAGTCCTTACAGTTGCTAAGCTACAAACCCAGTAGCTGTATACAGATAGTGCTTGACTTACAACCACAGTTTAACCCCCAATTTTTGTTGTTAAATGAGACATTTGTTAAGTGAATTTTGCCCCTATTTTATGATCTTTCTTGACACAATTATTAAGTGAATCACTGCAGTTGTTAATTAATAACACAGTTGCTAAGTGAATTTGGCTTCCCTTGTCAGAAGGTCACAAAAAGTGATCACGTGACCCTGGGGACACTGCAACGGATATAAATGTGAGTCAGTTCCCAAGCATCTTAATTTTGGTCACATGACCATGAGGATGCTGCAATGGTCATAAGTGTTAAAAATGGTCATAAGTCACTTTTTTCAGTGCCACTGTAACTTTGAACAGCCACTAAATGAACTGTTGTAAGTCAAGGACTATCTGTAATTTAGCTACAGTATAATTAAGCTATAACACCATGGAGAATATCTGCGAAAGGATGGAAAGGTGGGTAGCTGAAATAAAGTTTCAGTGACTGCTAAAGGGAGCTTTATGCCTGGTACCAGTCTAGACTTTTCTTCATCTCTGAAAGAAAACAGCAAAACTCTCTCTCACCCTCCCTCCTTCCCTCCCTCCCTCCTTCCCTCCCTCTCTCTGTCTTTCTGTATGTGTCTGTGTGTCCATAAAAGTTCTTTCAAATGCTCTATTTGCCAATGTTGTGGGGGTTTGTATGACTCTTGGAAAGTCAAGCTAATGAAGAATGGGTTCAGCTTCAGAGGAAATGCTGCAAAGGCAAATTTATAGCATCTCTGCTGGAGCTGTGGGGCACCTGTATTCCACTGGCAGGAATGCTGTTCCAAGTCGCCTCCCAGGCCTCAGGAGTTTTCCACTCTGTCCTACAGCAAAGGCATTGCATCGTCTTGGCTGTTCCCCCCAGTTCCTTCAAGGAAAGCTCTTCTGCTGCCCCTCACAGTGGCTGATGGAGTTTTTAAAACACCCTTGCCTAATTTCCAAAACAAACAAGGGAAGGGGGGAGAAAGGGATGGTGTGCTCGTTGCAGGAGAGAGCACAACAGTGAGGAAAGTTGTCTGGCGCCATGAAACTGCCACAAAGGAAAAGTGTAAAGTGTAAAGTGGGTGGGGAACAACCTTAAGAAAAAGAAATGGGTCCAAAACTCCAAAGAAGCTTGATGGCCACAGCAGAATTTTAACTTTGGTCCCCTCAACATTGTTCCCTCTTTCACACCATTAGGTTTTCCTCATAAATTGCATATCTGTACAGTTTCATTCTAGGAAGCCTCTGTTCGACCTGGTTGTAGAAATACATTTCCAGGTATTTTTGAAATTGTCATAGTTTTCTTACATTTTTTTCCAAAGCAGTAATTTTTGTGCTTTGCCTTTTTTTTTTGATTCTTTGAAAACAACACCACCAACAACAACAATAACGATGACGACCATGATGATGATGATGAAAACCACATATAGATTTTGCAAAGAAATTTTGGAAATATGCAAAATATTTAAAATATACAAACAGCTATTGTCGTGAAGCCATGTGGAAAAAGCAATCAAATTGAGTTGAGTAGAAAAATTTTAAGAGACAATAGGAGAAGAAAAGAAAGTTTGGGGGCATACAGAAGTGCAGGAAAAATCAGAAAGTAGGAGGAGAAAAGCATGATTCCAAATCATTTATTACTGGACTCTCTCTCTCTCCCACCCTCCCTCCCCCCACTCTCCCCCATCTCCCTCCTTCTCTCTACTTACTCTTTTTCAATGTAGAACACAGTTCTTGTATCTGGTATCAAATTACAACCCCCCTTTTCACGATATTATATGCTTGGGTATGGGTTCTCAAATTTCTATCATGTTTGAGATGAAGAACATAGAGATATTAAAGTACATTCCCAGACAGGATAACTTTAGTCTACTTGGTAGATTCCAAAATGGGAATAATCATACACTTGATATTACAGTCAATATATATAAAACATCTTTTTAGGATTTCCTAGTGGTGTCCTATCCAACTATTAAATTTGCTTAATTTCCAAGCTGCCAAGTTTTACTAGCTGCTTATATTAAGCAACAGCAGTGCAGATGAACTGCTTCGTTGGAGTATGTGGGGAGGTTATCCTGTTTTTCCCTCTTGAGCCACCTCTGCTGAAGGAAATTCAGTGTAACAGTGTAACAGCCAGGAACCAAAGAGCCAAGTTAAGCATATGTCAGGGCTTGGCTATGGCCAATGAGAGATTTTTTTTTTTTAAAAAAAAAAAACTTCTTTTCAAAACAACAAATCTGCTCCTCCCATGGTTCTTTGATAAACTGCCACTCAATGTTTCTCAGCAAATACATTTTAGTGATGTAGGAGAAATTATTCTGTGGGAAGTATACCACTGCTGTAAGCAGAGAGAGAGGCAGAAATATTGATACAGTTATTGAATACCCAGCTATCGATTTATAAGTGGATAAACCTCCTGGGGAAAAAAAAAATAAACCTATCCCTTCAACTGTGTTTCTATCCTTTGTCTTTCATGGGCCAAGCCTGTTAGTCCAGAAACCAATTTCTAATGCCAATCTATCAAGAATTTCATTCTATAACAATTCAGTTTTGTACAGTCCAGGGGAAGAATTCAAGATTTGGTCTCTCTCTCTCTCTCTCTCTCTCTCTCTCTCTCTCTCCTCTCTCTCTCTTCTCTCTCTCTCTCTCTCTCTCTCTCTCTCTCTCTCTCTCTCTCCTCTCTCTCTCTCTCTCTCTCCCTCCCTCCCTCCCTCCCTCCCTCCCTCCCTCTCTCTCCAATTAGATGAGATCTAAACCCTGGCATATATCTAATTAATTTACTTGTACCCTATTTTTCAAAGAAGATGGATATCAGCTTGCTGCAATATTTTACTAAAGTGGATGCATGCTGGGTTGGTTTGAAATGAATTCCCAGCCACAATCTATGACATCCTGACAAGCCAATAAAAGTGATATTAGGTGATTAAATGTAGGAATTTAAAAAAAAAGGTCGACATAATGATAAACTGTAATGAAGTCAAACAGCTGGCTGACTCCTTGGTGAATTTGCCACCTGATGGCTTGTACTAAGATCCAGGCAATGCCTCCAGCTTGTTAATCAGCTGGCAACCACAGCTATACCCACCAAACATTGCCTCCCGTTCATTAATTGGCTTGCTGGAAATTTGCTTTCTTGCCATTAGACAGAGAACATCTTTTTCAAATGTGAGGGAGAACATGGCCTATTTGTAATGTACAGGAACGTTGATTAATGTTGATAAATTACCACTGGCTAATCTGCAGACAGGGCTAGATTTCTAATATCAAAAATCACACAGAGGCTTTCTTTCTACTTAACTTTGAGTGAAATTGACTCTAGGTGAGATGTTGATGTAGCAATTAACGGAGGGGGATGTAGAAAGGGAGCTCTTTGTTTTTATTTCCAAGGTACATGAATTGAATGTGTGGTTAGCTCAACATGACTGCAGCTTGGTTGGAGTTTCCCCACTTTTCTGGCTTCCGTTCTCTTCCTTCCCCCATCCTTCCATTGCTCTGCTATGTTTTTCTTTCAGCTGCTACTTTGGAATCTGAATGGTGTTTAGGTGTGAATAATGTAGTGTAAACTGCGTAATTTCTCATGTGTGCCGCCTTGAAAAGAGCAAGAGCAGAACACAAAATGGAATGCAGTGCAGCTCAACAGGGAATAAGGCAGAATACAAAGAAGATGGATCTTGGCCAAGCTTCCTTGAGGTTTCAAATCAGAACACAGATGCGAGGAGGAAACACAAATGCAGGTGTAACTTTATTATCAAGCTGCAATGACCATCATACTTCTCTTCTTCCTTCCTTATAGGTGAGCTGGGGATTCTGGGAGTTCTGATCCAATACATCTGGAAAGTACCCAGTTGCAGAAAATTGGCATAAACAAAAGTAATATTGTGACTATGTTATGGAAAAATGGAGTTTATCATTAATATCTTCAAATTTCAGGTCCTAATAAGACACTTCAGTGGAATAGCAATAGCACTTAGACTTATTTACTGATCCATAGTGCTTTATGAAACCTTCCTTCCCAAAAGAAGTATTTATAATTGTGATTGTTATGCTTCTGTGATTTAAAAAAAACACAGCAATTTTCAGGACCCTTCCCCTCTAATCAGTACCATCACACCTAGTAAGAGGTGCTCAGGGGGGAGGGGGTTGTGCTCATCAGCACCTCCTTGCTCAGCCCTTGCTCTCCTCAGCCCAGCAGACTGACTACATTCTCAGCAGTTCTTCACTACCTCTTAAACACACTTTTACGAGGAAGATAACGTCAAATTGCTGTTGCTTAATTAACATGATGGTGAAGGCTCCCATCCAGCTGCACAATAGCTTCCCTGACCTTGCAGGAAGGATGCATGACTTCATTATGGAGTATATTGTTTCCTATAAACATATAAAACCTGTGCCAATAACAACCCCATCAGCTGAAATGAAGTTATCCGAGAACAGAATTAAACTCTCCATGACCCCTTTGCTCTACTCTGTAGACCCCTATTAATAATTTCTAATTTAATCATCAGGGGTAAATGTGCTGTATGTAACCCATGCCAGGCACTCTGCCAGGAAGGACCTATTGCTGTCCCTCTCATTTATTCCAGTCCAAAGCTTCTTCATCAGAAGATGTATTTTTTCACTGGAAGGCCACTGGTTGATTTTCTCTTTTGTTATCTTTTCAGGCAAAGTCATGTCCTTGTAACAGATAGGCGGCTGGCTTTGTAAATAACCCTGGAGTGACTGATGGTGCTTTTGCCAAGGGAAGGCGACAAATCGCCGGACATTATTCACGCCAGGCCTGGGAAGGCAGAGGTACAGCTGACAAATTTATGACAGATGCCAGCTCACCCCTTACACAAATATATGCTTTCCTGGCAAATTCATCACCAGTTTTTAATGGGGCCCAGATCGAATTTGTCAGCTGTCTGTCCCAATATGTTGTTTTCCTTTAGGTTTCCATCAATGATTGCTAGCTGAAAGCATCTTTCAGCTGCTAAGCCTAGGAGAGATCAATGATGACATATCTATTGATGGCATTTTACTTTCAACTCTTTGGCCATTCATCATTTTAACAATGCTGATATGTTTATTGAGTCTCTGTGAATGTCTAGAACTTACTAGATGGAACATGATGGCAGTCTACATCCCTTCACCTCAGACTTGCTTGTTAAGGATTTCTCATCCTTGCTCATTTCCTTGCTCAATCTTTTCATCGGAAGATGTAAAACACTTCAGAAAAGGAAAAGGACTAGGTGAGTGTTTCTCATTGCTGGCTGGGGAATTCTGGGAGATGAAGTTCACACATTTTAAAGTTATTAAGGTTAGAAAACACTGGACCAGAAACTAGATCTCTCTCCACAGTGGTAGGGCTTCTTTTATGCTTAGAACATGGCTGATTTTGTATGAGTTGACTTTTTATGTAAAATCAGTTGTATCTCAACATTTCCTATCCCTTCAGACATATACAGCAGAAGAACTAATTGCTACAGCCTTATTTTCAGATCTTGTCATAATTATTTGGGTCTCCAATTTCCCTTAGTGTGAAATTTGAAATAATACATTCATATGCATGGACTTGTCCACCTCAGAAAACTATTGTTCAATTAAATAAAAATATGAAACTGATGAGTTTAACACAAGCCGTCTGAAAAAAGTTTGCATTGATTTTCAAAGCCCTGTTCTTCCAGAACACCAATTTGGAGTTATTAAAGAGCACAACATGTGGATCACATGCTATCTGAATGGGTAACTGGTTCAGAAAATGAACTATGAAAGTCAATTTCCCTAAATCATGAAAACCTGTAACCTGAATCAATTCAGCATTTCCTTACTAGCTCAAAAATAATGAGAAATGTTCCATGTAATAGAGCCTGGTGTATTGTATGGACATGTGTGTATGAAACTAACAAGTATAATAAAATGTGCTATTTGTAATGCTCAAATTTCATCTAGAATTTGCCTTCTAAAAAGTATCTTTTGAGTGAATTGTAAAAGGGAAGGGAGGGAGAGAGGAAGGGAGGGAGGGAGGAAAGGAGGGAGGAAATTCTCCCAAGAAGTATTGTTAGTTGGTTTGGATTAGTTTTTTGCATAACTAACTTAATTCTATATGATCTGCCTAAGCAGATACCAAATATGCATCCACAACAGGCCACAATAATAATAATAATAATAATACAGGACTGTTGGCTGAGCAAACAGAGCCAGCAGCTGCAGAACTACTGGAAGAAAAGGTGTTTACCCGTCGCAGATACACAGTGATGGAAAACAAAGAAATAATGATCTGTTACTACAGATCAAGTCTAACAAGAAGAGGATATCTAAAACGAATGCACCAGTTCTGGAAAGAACAACATCCAGAATCAGAAATAACAGAACAGAGACTAGCAGATCAACGCCGATTTATAACACGAAATAAAGTATTCACAGAAACAGAATTGGACGAACTGCAAAGGTTTACCCAGGGCAAAGAAATCAAAGCCTTACCAGAAGTAATTCAGAATGTAGAGGCAAACCAGGGGGAGTTGGCAGTGAAGGAATCTAGCAGAGATATACAACTGTTCTCATTTGGAAACCAGGCACCTCTACCTCAGGAAGAACAAAACCCTCTAACTAAAGAAATAAAAGAATTGAAACAAAGAATAACTGAGCATCTAGAACAGCACAAAAACAACAGAATAAGGCTACCTGCATTGAAGCTTGTTCCAAAGAAACAGCTAGCACAAGCATTAAAAGATGCAAATATTGCAATATCAAGTATAAGCACCAATTCACTGCAAGAAACAAACCAACTAATGTACAGCACAGCTGCAGTTATAACAGAATACCTGGGATGCAAAATCAACAAAGAAGAAAAACAAACAAACAGTGCACCAGAAAAATGGAAGGTTAGACTAGAAAATAAGATCAGCAAGTTAAGATCACATGCAAGCAAGCTAGAACAGATGAAAGAAAAGAAGCTGAAGAACAAGAAGACCAAAGAATACCTAATCAAGAAATACCACTTAGAAACAAGGAAGATCAAGGAAGCACTGGAAATAATAAAGCAACAAATAACAGCTATAGCCAGGAAAATCAGTAGATATGAAGCTCGAATTGCAAACTATAGGCAGAACCTCCAATTTCAATCCAATCAGAAACGTTTCTACCAATCCATCAATGGAGAAACTGCAAGGAATCAGTCAGTACCTGACAAGGAAGAAACAGTGCAGTTCTGGAAGCAGATATGGGATAACCCAAAGAAATACAACAAGGATGCGCTTGGTTAAAAGAGGTGGATGCAAATAAAACAGAAGTTGAAATGAAAGAACTAGTAATAACAACAAAAATGGTAGAAAAAAGAGCAAAGAAAATCAAAAATTGGTCAGCACCAGGTGAAGATGAACTGCATGGGTTTTGGTTGAAACATCTAACTGTTATACACCCACTCATTGCCAAGCAGTTCAACAATATACTACAAGGAGGAGAAATTGAAAAGTGGCTAACAACTGGGAAAACCTACCTAATAATGAAAAATCCAGCAAAAGGGGCAACACCAGGTAACTACAGGCCAATTACCTGCTTACCAACAACTTTCAAATTACTAACTGGTGTGGTAGCTGATGCAGTACAACAGCATCTAGTTGAAAACAATCTCTTTCCACCTGAGCAGAAAGGAAACCGCCCCAATAGCAGAGGAACAAAAGATCAACTCCTAATAGACAAAATGATCTTGGAAAACTGCAAGAGAAGGAAGACCAACCTGAATGTGGCATGGATTGACTACAAAAAGGCATTTGACTCTCTGCCACATGATTGGATAACAAAGTGCCTAGAAATAACAGGAGTCAGTAGAAACATCAGAAAATTTGTGCAAAGATCATGGCACAATGGAAGACACAGTTGCAGATCAATGGTGAGAAGCTGGGAGAGGTTAATATCAAGAGAGGAATATTTCAAGGAGATTCATTATCACCATTACTATTTGTTATTGCACTGTTTCCTCTGTCAACAATACTGAATAACTCAGGACATGGCTATCAAACATCAAAAACATCTGCCAGACTATCCCACCTCCTTTATATGGATGATCTGAAGCTGTATGGAAAAACATCATCTGAAATAGAATCGCTGCTCAACACTGTCCGTATATATAGCCAAGATACTGTAATGGAGTTTGGCTTGGACAAATGTGCCACACTTACTATCAAACAAGGAAAAATAGTGAAAACTGAAGGAATCAAGATGCCCCACGAAAATAACATTAAGAGTCTGGATGAGGAAGAGTACTACAAATACTTGGGTATCCTTCAAGCTGACAACATCAAGCACACTGAAGTCAAGAAAAAGATTAGAGGTGAATACATCAAGAGAGTGAAGAAGATCTTAAAATCCAAACTCAATGGAGGAAATACCATAAAGGCAATCAACACCTGGGCAATCCCAGTCATTAGGTACACAGCTGGAATAGTGGACTGGACTCAAGCAGAACTAAAAGCAATGGATAGGCAGACCAGAAAAATAATGACAATGAATCATGCCCTTCATCCACGCAGTGACATTGATAGACTTTATCTACCAAGGCAAATAGGTGGGCGTGGAATGCTACAAGTACATCAGATGGTTGAAGAAGAAAAAATGGCTTTGGAAGAATATCTGAAGAACAATGATGAAGATGCACTGAAATTAGTATATCAGGAAGGCTTACTAACTACTGGAGAGACCAAACTGGCCTACAAGAAAGACCAAATGAAGAACAGAATAGAGGCATGGGAAGACAAAGCACTACATGGCCAATACATGAAAAAAATAGCTGGGAAAGCAGATAATAATAAAACCTGGCAATGGCTAAGAGCAGGAAAATTGAAGAAAGAGACCGAGGGACTAATTCTGGCTGCACAAGACCAAGCCTTAAGGACAAATGCATACAAAGTCAAAATTGAGAAGACAGCAACAGACAGTAAGTGCCGCCTATGCAAAGAAGCTGAAGAAACAGTGGACCACCTGGTAAGCTGTTGCAAGAAGATTGCACAGACTGACTACAAGCAGCGGCATGACAAAGTAGCAACAATGGTGCATTGGAAGATCTGCAAAAAATATCATTTGCCTGTAAGCAAAAACTGGTGGGATCATAAAATAGAGAAAGTCATAGAAAATGATAAAATTAAACTGCTCTGGGACTTCAGAATTCAAACAGACAAGCACCTGCAACATAACACCCCAGACTTAACAATTGTCGATAAGAAAGACAAAAAAGTCTGGATACTGGACGTGGCAGTGCCTGGAGACAGCAGAATAGACGAGAAAGAACTGGAGAAGATAACAAAATACAAAGACCTACAAATAGAAATAGAAAGACTGTGGCAAAAGCAAGCAAGGGTAGTACCAATAGTCATAGGCTCCTTGGGTGCAATCCCAAAACAACTGGAGCACCACTTGAACACCATTGGCATTGACAAATTCGCTCTTAGTCAATTGCAAAAGGCAGCCTTATTAGGAACTGCTTCCATCCTGCGACGATACTTGTAATACCATCAAACATCCACATCTGCCTATCCCAGGTCCTGGGTAAGGACTCGATAGGTAGACAAAATGCCAAATCCAGTCTGAACATCTGGCTGACTGTGCGATGATCCAAAATAATAATAAAGTTGGAAGGGACCTTGGAGGTCATCTAGTCCAACCCCCTATTCAGACAGGAGACCCTATACCATATCAGACAAATGGCTGTCCAATCTCTTCTTAAAGACTTCCAGTGTTGGAGCATTCACAGCTTCTGGAGGCAGGTTGTTCCACTGATTAATTGTTCTAACTGTCAGGAATTTTCTTGAATATTGCCATGCAGAATGTCAAAAGATATTTTTTGGAATGAGAAATATAGTGAGAAGATGTCACAGAAGTCACTGCTAAAAATTTCAGATAGGAAAGTCACACTTAAACCTAGAGGGAATTTATTTTTCCAGCTTCAACCAGCTCTCAAGAAAGTACTCAGAGCAGTCTACTAGTATAATAAGAATGTATTTTCAAGTACTTTAAAGGATATTTAAAAAGAATATTTTATTTTGTTTCTGTCATTTGGAAGATGTCTGCCTACATAATTGGGTATTCCTCCATTTGAAATATTTCCGCACTTTGTTTCTTAATGTCAAAAATTGAATGAAAACATTATGGCTAGTCCAGCTTTCCAACAAGAACCTTTTTATGCTTTGTATATGCCAATCATGTTGGTTTGGAACAATAGGCTTTAGATTGGGACACCGATGTAGACACACTTTTTCAGTATTAGCCATCAGCCTAGGCCAGGGGTAGGCAAACTTGGCTCTTTTATAACTCATGGATTTCAACTCCCAAAATTTCTGAGCCAGCATGGCTGGCTCAGGAATTCTAGAAGTTAAAGTCCACGAGCCATAAAAGAGCCAAGGTTGCCTACCCCTGCCCTAGACATTGCCTAAATGGAACACAACTTAGTAGTATCAAGTATACTTCTCTTGTGCTTTGGAATAGGATATAAATCAGGGGTGAGTTATCTGTGACCTAAAGGTCACATTTGGACACTCAACTCCATTTTCAGTCCCCCAGAACTCAATAGGATCACAGTAAAATGGTGATCTTTGATAATATGATAGTATCTTTCTTTACCCATTTAAACTGCAAAGAAACCAACATTTTAAGGAGGGAAGGATTGTCCATCAAACAAAGAACAAATAACAACAAAAAATGAACCCTGAATACTGCTTCCACCAAAAAGTTATGTCATGTACTGGTCAGAACCTCTTCAAAGACTTCCCAAATAAACATGGCACAAACCTCTTGTGGATTCCGCTTTCGCGTTTTGAAATGCATGAGGATGTGAGTTAAGTTTCATTGCCTGGGGACTAGATGTACCTGACATATCAAAGGCATCTAAGAAGCTGGTAGAACATCTCAATATGGCCACTGAGTTTGGTCAGAGTTCTATGTCCTGTTCCATACAATCTATTTAGGGCTGTAAAACAATATAATTATGCTGAACAGTCTCTTTAAGACCCTCCATCTATTGCAATGAATCTAGCATTGGCTTAGTTAGCTTTTTTACAGAAATGCTTAAGGGGACTTTTGTTTAATTAAAGAAAAATTGAGAGTCTGAGTCTGTTCACTGCCTCTTTTACCTAGATTTGCACTCAAAGCAAAGGATGGCACACAACTGCAAGAATTTGGAGCAAGCAGTGAGAATCAGGAGCCTTTTAGGACACATAGCTCTGATCTAAAAATTAAGAAGGTTCTGTTGTTGATGGAGATATTTCCCTGCTTTGGCCAGCACTCGTTTCCATTTTCTCCATTTGGATCTCAGCTATAGAATTGCAGTCAGATGATAAATGTATATAAATAAGTGAATGACTGGAAAATGCCTCTTGATATTATTTTTTTTCACCACAGTTGAATAACAGGTGGAGAAAGGATCAAAGTGATGCTTTAGCAGAAAATTTTAGAATTCTCTGCTATTTCTTTTATCAAAGGAGGAAAGTACTCAATCATATTGTAAAATGATCCCTCATTTTTTTTAAAAAAAAAAGCATGATTTTTTTTAAATCTATCTTGGTGCTAATACAATATCCCAAAAGGAAAATAATGCTAAATATCATTTACTTGTCAGTGCCACTGTTTATAGTCAATTATTTTATTGTGTTGTGTTGTTCAGAAACAGATGATTGTTTTTTGTGAGATGATTGTGCTTATAGGAATAGCAGAGTAAAGGGTCATTTTCCAAATTCCTTTAGCTACAGACTGAAATATGTTAACTTGTTTCTACTTACAGAATGTCTTCTATTGCCAAGAGAGTACATTGCCTTTCTACCCTTTAAATACTGGCTTGTAGACATTCTTCTGATTTTTCTCAAATTTTAGTAGGAATAAAGCATTCAGCTCTAGGAAAATCCATGAGATTTAAATACCCTTAAACCCATTAATATCAGTGATGCTGAACACATTCATCCATGCAATGGATGTTAGCATTTGTCCATAAAACAAAATTCCTCATCTCACATAGATGATAAGAACAGATTTCCACAAACATTGTTCATAGAAAATACTCTTTGACATGCCTGTGCTTGCATCTATATAACAGAACCTAACCATGTTGGACTTTGTACACACTGGAGAAAGATAGGGTTTGTTGATTTGGCTGGATCATGCCATAACAAGTTTATTTGGCAAAGGAAAATGTAAGCCATCAAATAAGATAACATCAAAGTCAAATTATGTGCAGTTGAAGAAGAGGGAAAAGATATTCACTTTTAAATTTGATAGCAAACAAATGCAAATTTATAATCTCTTAATTTTAGTATCTCGTAAGGAACATAAAATCTAAAATCCAAAGCAAGTTAAAACTGAAGAAACTTCTTGGATGAGAAGTGAAATGTTTTCAAAGGAAATAAAAACCCAATAAAGTCTAATTGCCTTCTGGAAAAAAAAAGCACCTTTGGGATAACTATGACTTGAATGATTGAGGATGTCCATAGATATAAAACCTAAAAAGATATTTATAGGAATGTCCTTTAACATTGTCTTGTTAAAATCAAAAAGTTTAATCCATTGCTCTAAAAATATACAGTATATTCTTTCAAAACTCCCGAAGTTACATAATTTCAAAAGCTGAATTCTGAGGCAAACATTAGGAATGTCTATGAAATTCTATTTCAACAATTGCTTTAATAAATAAACTGAGTGGGAAGCCTCTCCTATTGTAATATGGTTAAAAATCACTTCTAAGTTATTTAGCCACTCCATAGATAATTGCAAAAACGTGATTCAGGAGCAGGTTGGACTTCTGATTGAATCTCCTGGCTTCACAAAGTGAGCTGAGTTCCTATTAAATGTAACATGAGCTGTCCCTTGAAAGTGTTTAATAAAGACATGACACTTCTCACTGGAAGAGATGCCAGAGTTTTAAGACTTATGAGCCATACGCTTATGTCAAGACTATACACTCGGGGTCTCCTTCTTGACTTCAAAGGGAGCTTCGGGGTGCTTTGCAGATGGTCAGGCTATGCTTACAAGAGCCTGACGATTGCATTCTGATGGTTTGGGGGGATATTTGGCCAGACTGATCCAATTCATCACCAGTCAGCCTCTCCAGCCCACCCTGGTGAGCTGGAAGCAGCAAAACCAAGGCAGCTCCACATAAGCCTGGTCTTTCTGGTGTTCTGGAAATACATATGAGACACAGGCCAAAGAAGGAAATGAGAGATCCAGAGAACAATTTCTTTACGCTGGGAGCAAGGATTCTGTCAGCCAGCAAAGAAGGGCGTGGAAAGCCTAAAGGCACATGGTGGCCAGCCAGTTTTCTGAGTCATCCTGTCTTAGCAGGGGCAGGCAGGGAGGGAAGAAATCTGGAGATGTAAGGCTAGCAACAAGTGGGGGAAACCCACCTGGAAAAGTAACTCATGTCTGCAAAAGCAGGAACTGTCACTCTTTCAGCAAGTTTTAGCAAATACTCTTACTTTCCTGAGAGACTGATGGTAGAAGAGTTTTTAAAGAATGGAGACTGAGAATGAATAAGAGGCAAAGATGGTTTCTTTCTCCAGGAATGTTCTCATTAACCACGATTCTCTGCAATAGTCCAACAGCTGGCCTGTGTGTTGCTTCTGCAGATGAATCAGACAAGTCAGATGTGCAGATGTGCATACTGAGCACATAGGGATATGATTAGCTATTTGCTGGCCAGCAAGGAGCAGGCTGCATCTGGTGGAGTGGTGTGGGGTGAAAGTCCCAGAGTAGCCTCTGGAGTCATTCATCTTCTATAAGAGGCTAAGCTGCTTTAAAACCAGAGCTGTTCCTCAAATCTGTCATATTTCTGTTATAAATACATCCACTAATACTACTAAATGAAAAAGGCTGAGAAACTGCTGAAGTAAAAAGCTCTACTCTATGCACCTATGACTACAGTATGGAGGAAATGAATCTGCTCAGGACACTAAAGCAAAATGTCTTCTGGAAATAAATGGATTCTCTTTCCATAGAAATCAAATTCTTTACAATGAATAGGGTTATCGCCTTGTCCCAGATCATCCTGTTAAAGTCAGACATACTTTCTTCATAAGATCCCTCTCCAAGCACTATAGGAAGGAAGGAAGGAAGGAAGGAAGGAAGGAAGGAAGGAAGGAAGGGAGGGAGGGAGGGAGGGAGGGAGGGAGGGAGGGAGGGAGGGAAGGAGGGAAGGAGGGAGGGAAGGAGGGAAGAAATATTAGAGAAAGGGGAAGAGAAGCACTGAATCCTTTGGCCAGTTGATTCAAAAAGAATTATAGTCACTTTTATCTTTTTATCCTGTATATAAAATGCCAATAGAGAGCCAATTTGGTCTAGTGGTTAAAACACCAGGCTAAAACCCAGGAAACTCTAAATTCTAGTCCCACCCTAGGCATGAAGCTGGCTTGGTGATTTTGGACCAGTCATTTTCTCTCAGCCTTAGAAAGAAGGAGGCAAGGGCAAATCACTTATGAAATACTACCAAAAAAATCCTTCTCATGTCAACACTCACTTGAAGTCAGAAAAGAAAAGGAAAAAAAAGGAAAATAAAGGAAAAAAAGAAGTCAAAATATGGCAACACCACTTACATTTTTGAAATCTACAACCTTATCGAGTTTGCTATTTTATCTCTAAAGAGAATTCCTTTTCCAGACCAGATATATATATATAAACCTATTTCAAAATATTCCAACAAGAGCAGCTAACTCCATTTTAGTTGAACTTACCATTCATTCTTTTTTTTTTTCCTGGTGGACATAACTGAAGCTGGGATAAAGAGTCATAGAGGTCCCAAGGTGCTGTTCAAAAGGCATCTCGACCATCCAGAACTAAAGAAGCTTCTTGGATGGGAAGAAAATGTTTTCAAGGAAAAAGCCAAGAAAGTCCAATTGCCTTTTGAAAAAGCACCTTTGGGACAACCATAAGCTAGATGACTCAAAAACTCCATAGATATTGACTCATAGAGGTGTTGGGTAGCTTCCCATAACTGAGGCAATGCAAAATGTGTAATTTAATTTATGCACCAGGGAGTTTATTTAACAAATGCTGAATAGTGAGCCCTTGCCATATTAGCTGGCATAATCTGCTATTTCTTGAGGATTAATAGTGGACAAACAGATCAACAGACAAATAATTTATAAAGAGAATGGGGGAGGGGGGATTAGATCTGCTAGGCTCAGGATGTTGTTAATGAAGTAACAGCCCACATGACCACTTGACAAATGCCCAACTCACTACTGTAAGTTAACACCGTGACTGCCAGGAAAGAAACAAGCCTTAATAGCTATAAATATTTAACTATATCGGAGATGAATAATAAATTAGCCAGAACATCCTAATGACATAAACTTACAAGGAAGTCTACCACAGACTGTGAACAATATGGCAAATACCATTAAAGCAGGATTGTGGAATTGTTTGTCTTTTGCTTTTTTTTTTTTTTTTTTACAAATTCAGACTGAGATGGTATTCCCATACAGTGACACATGTCTTATTCTGAATTCATTCTGGATACAAACCATTAAGTCAGAGGTCTAAGGGGGCTTGAGCCATCTGCATTTTATCAGCTTAAAACTGTAATTTGTCAAATCTATTTCCCCCTAACCAAGCCATTAATACTGCTGCCAAATCAATATACATTAATACTGCTGGCAAATTAAGTGATACTGCCGATGTCCTACCTCAGTGTCTGGAGGCTGTAAGGGTTTGGATGGGGAAATAGCAAGGTTCAGCTCAACCTTGGCAAGGCTGGGTAGCTCTGGGTTTGGGGAACTTCTGGTTCTAGGGATTTAGCATCTTTTATTCTGGATGAGGAGGCCCGGTCCACAATCTCAGGGTTCTCCTGGACTCACAATTCCTGCTCAAAGAACAGGTGGCAGCCTTGGCTAGCAGGACCTTATGCTCCAGTTGCACCCTTTCCAAGGAATTGCACTAGGAAATTCTGCTTTCCCACAATCATGTCCTGGCTACCTCCATGAATGGACTACTGTAACATGCTGCACAGGGAGTTGCCCTTGAAGAGCATTCCAAAGCTACAACTGGTCAAAATGCAGAAGTTCAGGCAACTATGCACACTTCTTGAGCATCATGTTATACTTCTTATCCGTGAGCATCATTGGCTATCAGAGTGCTTCTGGGTGCAATACAAGGTGCTAGTAATGAACTATAAACCCAATGTGGCGTGGGGTGAGTGTATTTGAGAAGCTGCCTCTCCCTGTTTATATCTACGGAGCCATCAGATCCTGCAGGAAAGGCATATTATGACTCCTTTCTATTAAGGAATGTTATATGATGGGATCTAGAAGAGATGCTTTTTCTGGCATGGCACCAGCCCTTTGAAACATCATTCCCCTGGAGCTTGGATTGAACCTACCCTTCAGGTAGGTTTAGAAAGGCTTGAAGAATTGGCTGTGCTGTTGTGCCTGTGGTTCAACAAAAGTAGTGAGCCCTCACAATAGTTATATTAAATGTATATGTTTTATACTCACCAGCTGATTATGATACTGTCTTATTGAATTGCTTTTGGATAAAATAGTCCTCTAGTCTATGTCAAATTACAAGGAAGGGGCAATAAATTCAATGAGACTGTTCTCTTGTCTTTTAAATAGTAATTTTATTTTAATTTTAATAAAAAGTACAATTATAATGAAAAAAAATTAATACAAACTAACAAAAGAAATCAGAAAAAGGTGCAGAAAAGAAAAATAGAAAAGAAAAAAATATGAATATAATACAGAAAAAAAACTATGTAAAGAATTCATTGCCCCATCATCACAAGTATTAAAAATTTTAATTTTATCATTCTCTTAAAATGCAAGAAATTATCTCTTATTCCCATATCCATCTCTTATCTATGAATAAATCCTTAAAAAACTCATAATTTCAATCTTTATCAACATAGTCTAATAAGGATTACCACAGACAACACCACTTAATTTAACCTTGATTAAATCATCATCATCATTTTAGCCATTGTCTATCCACTACAGAATGAAGGCCTCTTCCGCATGTTTCCAACCAATATGGTCCTGAGCTTTTCTTTGCCAGTTGGGCCAGCAATACTTACTGATGTTGTTGATCCATCTTGTTTTAGGTCTCTTTCATGGACACTTTTTATCAACTGGGATCCATTCTATGACTGCCTGGTCCACCTGCCATTGGTTCTTCTTGCTGTGTGACCAGCCCACTTCCATTGCAATTCTTTTACTCTCTTGATAGTATCAGATAGTTTTCTTTGTTCTCTAATCCATGTGCAGGTCTTTCTATCTTGTCTTGTGATGCTGAACATGCATCTTTCCATGGCTCTTTACACCAGTTGTAGCTGTTGTATTGATTGTGAGGTTAGAGTCCATGTTTCACCGGCATATGTTAGAGCAGGCACATTTGATCAAATAAACCAACTTTATATTCTTTCCCTTTACTTTTAACAACCTTAGTCTCTTTTCCTTCAAATAATATCCTAAATTATCATTTCTTTTCATTTTTATTTTGTCCCTTCTCACAAAATTCTTCAAACCTTTAACAAGCTTTTTTTTGTAAATCCAATATAGGAAGGTTATCTGGGTCACTTTCTTGCATTGTTATTTGTATATTCTTTTAATTATTAAGACATTAGCCAATTTCTTTTTCTATATTATATTTTAAGCCTGTCATTTTCAATTACACTTTCAGATCAGTCTGTCTTGTCTGGTAAAACTTATAAAACTGGTAAAACACAATCAGTCTATAATGGCAGACACTCTTAAAATTAGCTTCCGTATCCATTGTTCAAAAATATCATTCAATATGTTGAGTGTTAAAATATTTTTGCTCCAGTCTGTATTAATGTCAAATTTAGTGTACTTCTTTAATTGAAATCTTTAGTTCCTTCTAGCATCCAACCTTCAAAGTCTCATCTTATCCTACCATTTTTTAAAAGAATTCAAAACAAAACCATCTTCCCACATGTAGGGTTCTTATAATCAATTCCAAAATCTTGTTTTAAATGTATCTCAACTCTGTCTAAGTGGTTAGAAAAAGAAATAAGCAAATCTAGTGTTAAAAATGCAGAATATTTCAGCCACATGATTATTCCCTTGTTTCCCAGAATTAAACCCACAGCAAACCACTGTCTTGCAGTCACCTCATGAGGAGCAGCTGTATTAAACATTTGTGGATAATCTCAAGTTCTCTCCTTTTCTTGCTGATTCTTTATTCCACCATAGCATAGATTTACATTTGATTAAGCACAGGGCTTTTTTTTTCTCAAAGAACGCACAGAACTGAGTTCCGGCACCTTTTTTGGATGGAACCTTGTAGGGTAGGCAAGACGGGTTGTATGACATGTGTGAGTTCCGTCACTTTTTTTTTTAGAAAAAAAGCACTGATTAAGCATATAAAAGACTGCACTTTTAACTACAAAAAACTATGCATAATTAGCAGATTGTAAGTCCCACTAAACATCTGTGAGTAGACTTGTTTACGCTTGTACTGTCAGCCATTTTGTTTACTTAAGATATAACCAGAAGTGCCTATTAAGTAGCATATTTTTATAAAATTAATGAACATCTGTGAGGAGACTTGTTAATGCTTGTACTATTAGCCATTTTGTTCACTTGGGACACAGTATGGAAATGCCTATTAAATAGCATATTTTTATAAAACTAATGAAAATGTTTTCTGCACTCAGGAGAACTCAATCACCCAGCTTTCACAGGGATTATTCTTGAGGTCATATCAACTACAGAAAAAAAATTCTAAAATGAAATTCTGCAGTATTTGTGGTACTGTTATAAAAAATCAAAATTTTAAACTGTGAGCTGCAAATCTTGCCCCAAGATGGAAATTTTCTGGGACACAGCAGCAGGAAGCAATGATAGAAATTCTGCATAGACAGGAGGGCTCCAAACAAAGCAGGAATAGGCAGGCAGTAACAACAACAAAAAAAACAGTTTAAACAACTGACTCACATTTTGTAGAGTAAAGAAAGTATCTCTAGAGCTTTTGAAAACCCTGAAGAGATTTCTCTTTAAATGATTATCTGTCACCAAGTCATTATTGACTCTTAGAGATCACATAGATTTTCTCCATGACTATTGGTCCCTAACCTGGTCCCACAGAATTTCCAACAGTTCACCTATCATTATGGTAATGGAGTTAATTCACCTTGCTAATGGTCATCCTCTTCTTTTCTTTCCTTCTACATTTCCCAGTACTAGAGCATTTTTGAAGGTCTCTTCATAAATTGTCCAAAGTAGGATAATTTGAGTTTGGTGATTTGAGCCTCAAGTGAGAACTCTTGAATCAATTTGTTTGCTGATTCATTGGTTTGTTTTCTTGGCTGTCCATGGTATTCTCAGGAGTCTTCTCCAAGACCAGAATTAAAACTATGTTCCTATCTTTCTTCTTCAAAGTCCAACTGCTTCCATAAGGGGTTAAAGTGAATAGAAAAAAATAGTATTTTTTTTCAATAAATGCATCGGTCAAAGCCTATAGATGCGAGAAATGCATACACTGCTCAAATGTTTCCAAGGAAAATCTTACTGATACAAATCCTTCACTAGCACACAGGAATAAAATATCATAGAGAAAGAAAGAGGCCACAGAGACAAAAGCTGACACAAAACAAGTTAAATGTTATTTTTATTCTTCAAATCAGTGAACTTTTAAGGCAATGTCTCTGTTAGCCCGGCATTCATTTCTTCATTGTTAAGAAATGTTAACTTTCCCCAATTAGGCTGATTTGATCGACAAATTTTCATTGCCAGCCTTAAGCCAAAATTCAGAGCATTTAGAACTGAATGTCAACATTCCATTCACACAAGTGAGAGCAAAACAAAGGCAAGTGGCTGCCACGTTCAAGAAACTGAGAGCTGAGGAAGCAAAGCCCAAAGCAATGTTGGACTTCCCTTTCCAAAACAGGTGTGATAGATTGAGAGATGAATGATGAGATAAGACTCATTGGTTAGCCCCCTCGGGAGAATATTGACACCATTTTGCCCCTCTTTCAGCTTTTTTCATCTACGGAAGCACATTAGTAGTGGAGGAGGAGGTAGGGAGATTAAATTTCCTCCAATATATATTTTTTTCTGCTTGAATGTTATAGCCCAAGTTAAAACAAGCATGTCCCTCAAATCTTTGTCCACCACCCTCATAACAGTGTAGAAGTTAAATTGCAGCATTGGGTATTCCCTACATTGTATCCATATCAGAAATGCAAGTTTAAAATAGAATATAAAGTTATCCATAATAACTTCTAAGAGAATTTCTGAAGTTCAGAAGATTCTTTGTTGAGACTCTTCCTTAGAAGGACATGGTGATAGGAGAAACAGGAGCAAGCATCATCACATAATTGTAATTGATCATCAGGAAATCTCTTCTTAATTACATGGATTATAAAACCCTCAGATTATATTGGAAATTCAATAAAGGAGAATATTTGTAATTTACAGTTGAAATGAGGGCTCCAGGTGCTCTCTGAGCTTGCTTTTTTTTCCTTGTAAGCATTTTATTACCTAAACTAGGTAACAATACCAGTACTAGTAAAAGTAAAGTAGATAATAGTACAATAGGGGTGCTATTTTAATGATGGCCTAGCATTACTGAGTTTGATGATTAATTTCTGGGTAAGGACTCGATAGGTAGACAAAATGCCAAATCCAGTCTGAACATCTGGCTGACTGTGTGATGATCCATAATAATAATAATAATAATAATAATAATAATAATAATAATAATAATAATAATAATAATAATAATAAGGAAGTTGGAAGGGACCTTGGAGGTCATCAAGTCCAACCCTCTGCTTAGGCAGGAAACCCTATACCATTTTGGACAAATGGCTGTCCAGTTTCTTCTTAAAAACTTCCAGTGTTGGAGCATTCACCACTTCTGGAGGCAGGTTGTTCCACTGGTTAATTGTTCTAACTGTTAGGAAGTTAGTTCTAGGTTGCTTCTCTCCTTGATTAGTTTCCATCCGTTGCTTCTTGTCCTGCCTTCAAGTGCCTTGGAAAATAGCTTGACTACCTCTTCTTTGTGGCAGCCCCTGAGATATTGTAACACTGCTATCATGTCCCCCCTCGTCCTTCTCTTCATTAAACTAGACATACCCAATTCCATCAACCTTTCCTTATACGTTTTAGCCTCCAGTCCCCTAATCATTTTTGTTGCTCTTCTCTGTACTCTTTCTAGAGTCTCAACATCTTTTTTACATCGTGGTGACCAAAACTGGATGCAGTATTCCAAGTGTGGCCTTACCAAGGCATTGTAGAGTGGTATTAATACTTTGTGTGATCTTGATTCTATCCCTCTGTTAATGCAGCCTAGCACCATGTTGGCTTTTTTGGCAGCTGCAACACACTGCTGGCTCATATTTAAGTGATTGTCCACTAGGACTCCAAAATCCCTCTCACAGTTACTATTATTGAACAAGGTACCCCCTATAATATACCTGTACATTTGGTTTTTCTTGCCTAAATGTAGAACCTTACTTTTTTCACCATTGAATTTCATTTTGTTAGATAGTGCCCAGTGTTCAAGTCTGTCAAGATCCTTCTGTATTATGAGCCTGTCTTCTGGAGTGTTGGCTATTCCTGCCAGCTTGGTGTCGTCTGCAAATTTGATGAGTTCCCCATCTATCCCCTCGTCCAAATAGTTGATGAAGATGTTGAAGAGCACTGGGCCCAGAACAGAGCCCTGGGGCACCCCACTACACACTTCCCTCCATGTAGATGAGGTTCCATTGAGGATCACATGCTGAGTACGGCCGGTCAGCCAACTACGGATCCATCTGGTGGTGATGCTGTCTAACCCGCATTTTTCTATCTAATCAAGTAGTAAGCATTGAAGACCTTCAGCTCCTCATCAACAGAGTCACAGAAATATTTGAAAAATAGAGCTTGAAGCTTACCACCTCAAAAACCAAGATCATGGCCATCAGCAAACAACCCATTAATTTACCACCAATAAATTCAGAAGGAATACCACTAGAAAAATTTGAAAGGATCACACTGTCAGCTGTCCTCTGCCAGCTGCTGATAAACTCCAAACACAGAAGGAACAGGTGACCAGGAAACTTTAATACAAAAGAAAAGTCAGCATTGGGAGTGAATTGCTCCCAGTGCTTTACATAGTTGTGCTCCACCCACCAACCCCACACCACTTAGCACACCAGCATCCAGTCCATATGGATATAGGCGTAGTGCACCACCCTTTCCCCCCCCCGTCCAGACACACCCACAGAACCTCTGCCGTCCCAGCCATTTGTTCTGATAATGAAGCAGCTGGAGGAAGGGAGACGCAGCCAAGGTAAGGCACAATCCCTCCCTCGTCCTGCTTATCTAGTCCCTTGTCCAGCTGGTAGGAGGAGTGTTCCTGGCTTCTGTCTCCTCTGAGGATGGCACCCGCGGTGTCTGGCTGCATGCTCCCCATTTCCTGGCCCATGGCAAGCCCAGGGGCTTGACAGGTGCCCCCCTCTACCAGGGCCCCTCCTGGAAGGCAAACAGAGACAGGTGAGTGTGCGACAATTCGATTGGTTCCTTCCATGGCCCCTCCCCCCAGTTTTCCAGGGTGCTGGCGATGGAAGGCCTGCACCAATCGCGGAGCATGGACGTCTTCCTTCCGCACCCATGACGCCTCCGACAGAGGGTACCCTTTCCATCTCACCAAGTAGTGGACTCATCCACGACGGCTCCAGGAGTCCAGAATTTCTTGTATCTTGAACTGGTCACCAGAAACCAGGCCTGGTGGTTGGGCCACCAGGCCCCTGGGGGGACTGGTTACTGGCTTCAGCAGACACCCATGAAATACAGGGTGCACCTTCCCGAAGACCCGAGGCAGCCATAACCATACAGTTACTGGATTTATGACCTAAAGCACCTTGAAGGGACCTACGTACTTGGGACCCAGCTTCTTACAGGGCACCCTCGAAAGTAGGTTCTTGGTGGAGAGGTATACCCAATCACCCACCTAAAAGGGCCTGTGCTCAGCCCTTTTTATATTGGCTTATGCCTTTGTGGCTGCCCCCGCTTTGGCCAATGCTTCCTTAACCTTAGCCCGCAGACCTTCCACTCATGCCATACAATTCTGGGGTGTACACAGCAAGGGGACCCCTGGGGCCACTCAGGGATCGGAACAAAATCCACCCCATGCACCACCCGAAAAGGAGCGAATCCTGTGCTGTTATGCACAGTGATGTTGTAGGCCACTTCGGCGAATGGGAGCAGGTCTACCCAGTCTGTTTGTTGGTATGACATGTAACATCTTAGGTAGCACTCTACCATGGCATTTGCTCACTCGGCTGCTCCGTTGGTGCTGGAGTGGTATGCTGAACTAAGGCCCTGGGATGATCCTATGTATTTAACAAAATTCCTCCAGAACTGTGCAGTAAACTGCACCCCCTGATCTGATATAATATGCCAAGGAACACCATGGGCCCAGTAGATATGGTCAATAAATAACCTGACCAAACGCCGAGCAGACAGTAGCCCCTTACAAGGAACAAAATGGGCCTGTTTGGAAAACAGGTCGATTATGGTCCAACTAACCATGTACCTCCAGTTCCCTGGTAAATCTACAATGAAATCCATGGCTACATCCTCCCAGGGTCGGGTTGGATAGCACAGACATGGCAACTTCTCATATAGGCCTCTATGTCCACTTTAATCTGAGGCCACCAGAATTGATGCCATATGAGATGTAATGTTTTTAGGAAGCCGAAATGGCCCGCCTGTGTCAAGATGCCGGGATGGGTCCAGTAAGACGGCCCCTTGTCCAGCTGGTAGGGGGAGTGTTCCTGGCTTCTGTCTCCTCTGAGGATGGCACCCACGGCATCTGGCTGCATGCTCCCCATCTCCCAGCCCATAGCAAGCCCAGGGGCTTGACACACACACCTCGGTTCCAATTTACATGAAAGCTTGGACATGACCGTTGAAGTAAAGACAAGGATAGAAAAAGCCCGAATAGCATTCTTCAAAATGAAAAAGGTCTTCTGCAGTCATGACATAAGCCTAAGACTGAAAATCAGGCTTGTCAGATGCTATATTTTTTCTATCCTGCTCTATGGAGTAGAGAGTTGGTCTCTGACAGAAAGCCACCTGAAGAGACTAGAAGCATTTGAAATATGGATTTACAGGTGGCTGTTACATATAAGCTGGGTTGACAAGATCAGAAATGAGGAGGTGATAAGCCACCTGGAAAAGCCAAGGGAAATCATCAAAACAATTAAAAAACGAAAATTAGAATATTTCGGACATGTGATGCGACACCCAGAAAAATATGGCATACTCCATTTAATCCTCCAGGGAAAGAGTGAAGGCAAACGAGGTCCAGGCAGAAGAAGAACATCGTGGCTTCAAAATTTAAGGGACTTTTTCGTTAGGCTGCTGATAAAAACAGGATCGCCAACATGATTGCCAACGTCCGATAATAGATATGGCATAAGAAGAAGAAGGTTATGATCTATTTTGTCAAATGCCTTACTGAAGTCCAAGTAAATTATATCCACAGCATTCCTCTGGTCCACTAATTTTGTCACTTGGTCAAAGAATGCAATAAGATTTGTCTGGCATGATCTGTTTTTGACAAACCCATGTTGGCTTTTAGTAATGACTTTGTTTGCCTGTAGGTGTTCACTGATTCGTTGTAGGAGATGACCAAGCTGAGCCCAAGGGAGGGGGTCAAACTCATCATCAGTCATGAATCCTTTTGCATCCACAAGAGACCAAAGTCCAGCCCACCTTGAATTATTTACCGACAGATTGCTTTGACTGTTAGTAGTTCAGGTTCCTGTAGAGCGCTTAAGCTTGCAATAAATCTTTATACCCATTTGAACTGCCTGAATCTCCTGATTTCCCTGGTGCTTGACACAAGGCTTCTAATTTCTTTTTTCCTCTTTATTCTGCTCTCCTTCCCATCAGAAATCCAAGTGATCTGAACTTCTATCAACTTTTCTCATTCCTCTGTGAAGGTTGTGGTGGTGTATTAAGTTATTGACAAACTATTGACCACATTTTCTTTCAAATACCGCACACTTCTACATCGGTGCAGATCAGCATAGATTGTACAGCAGGATAAACTTAGAACAAGTTTTTTTTGTGATGTTTATTCAAAATGTGAACATTGCTAAAAGCCACATGCAATCTGGGAAACTCCATTTCAAGATCTTGCTGACTTCAAAATGATCTTGGCCCAATTTATTCTCCGCAAGAGATATGGCTCAGGTTTTTCTGTTGCTTAAGGCAAGTTCAGACAGCTGAAAAGAATGAATGATATTATTACTTATTCAAAGATCTTATCTCAGAAACATTATTTTGTTTCAGGAAGCAATCATGTATCTTGGTGTGACTAAGCAAACACCATATAGACAGTTAATATATTAATTAACTATGATAACTGGCATTTTTCCTTGAAAATTTCACAATAGATGCTAATTTATGCTACCTCTTTTAACCTGCATGTAGGAGCTATTTTTAGACTTGAAAGAAATGTTAGCTTGACTGCATGAGTCAATAAGCAGTTCTTGAACACTTTCTCATTCTTCACCACCCATAATTATATCAAATGATTATTTTGTTCTTTGCATGGCCAAAGCTGATTTGTTTCTGATGTCCTTGAACGCAGAACTGACCAATGTAAACCAAGGTAGTAGTAGTAGTAGTAGTAGTAATAGTAATAATAATAATAATAATAATAATAATAATAATCCCCCAGTGAGGCACTACCTTGACGTGGTTGTGGGGCTTGTGTACTCTGAGGAAGATGAGAGCTATGCCAGAGGTTCAACCATACTGGACAGGTCTCATCAGAGGAGTCAGACAAAGAGTGTCTCTCCCATAAAAAATATGGTGAGACGTAAATTTCAGAATGCCATACCGGCTCGGACGTCGCCCGGGTTAACAAGGTCCGCACTAGATATTGGAGTTCCTGGATATCTGGTGAAAAATGGGTTACAGGACTCAGGACTGTTGGCTGAGCAACCAGGGCCAGCAGCTGCAGAACTACTGGAAGAAAAGGTGTTTACCCGTCGCAGATACACAGTGATGGAAAACAAAGAAATAATGATCTGTTACTACAGATCAAGTCCAACAAGAAGAGGATATCTAAAACGAATGCACCAGTTCTGGAAAGAACAACATCCAGAATCAGAAATAACAGAACAGAGACTAGCAGATCAACGCCGATTTATAACACGAAATAAAGTATTCACAGAAACAGAATTGGACGAACTGCAAAGGTTTACCCAGGGCAAAGAAATCAAAGCCTTACCAGAAGTAATTCAGAATGTAGAGGCAAACCAGGGGGAGTTGGCAGTGAAGGAATCCAGCAGAGATATACAACTGTTCTCATTTGGAAACCAGGCACCTCTACCTCAGGAAGAACAAAACCCTCTAACTAAAGAAATAAAAGAATTGAAACAAAGAATAACTGAGCATCTAGAACAGCACAAAAACAACAGAATAAGGCTGCCTGCATTGAAGCTTGTTCCAAAGAAACAGCTAGCACAAGCATTAAAAGATGCAAATACTGCAATATCAAGTATAAGCACCAATTCACTGCAAGAAACAAACCAACTAATGTACAGCACAGCTGCAGTTATAACTGAATACCTGGGATGCAAAATCAACAAAGAAGAAAAACAAACAAACAGTGCACCAGAAAAATGGAAGGTTAGACTAGAAAATAAGATCAGCAAGTTAAGATCACATGCAAGCAAGCTAGAACAGATGAAAGAAAAGAAGCTGAAGAACAAGAAGACCAAAGAATACCTAATCAAGAAATACCACTTAGAAACAAGGAAGATCAAGGAAGCACTGGAAATAATAAAGCAACAAATAACAGCTATAGCCAGGAAAATCAGTAGATATGAAGCTCGAATTGCAAACTATAGGCAGAACCTCCAATTTCAATCCAATCAGAAACGTTTCTACCAATCCATCAATGGAGAAACTGCAAGGAATCAGTCAGTACCTGACAAGGAAGAAACAGTGCAGTTCTGGAAGCAGATATGGGATAACCCAAAGAAATACAACAAGGATGCGGCTTGGTTAAAAGAGGTGGATGCAAATAAAACAGAAGTTGAAATGAAAGAACTAGTAATAACAACAAAAATGGTAGAAAAAAGAGCAAAGAAAATCAAAAATTGGTCAGCACCAGGTGAAGATGAACTGCATGGGTTTTGGTTGAAACATCTAACTGTTATACACCCACTCATTGCCAAGCAATTCAACAATATACTACAAGGAGGAGAAATTGAAAAGTGGCTAACAACTGGGAAAACCTACCTAATAATGAAAAATCCAGCAAAAGGGGCAACACCAGGTAACTACAGGCCAATTACCTGCTTACCAACAACTTTCAAATTACTAACTGGTGTGGTAGCTGATGCAGTACAACAGCATCTAGTTGAAAACAATCTCTTTCCACCTGAGCAGAAAGGAAACCGCCCCAATAGCAGAGGAACAAAAGATCAACTCCTAATAGACAAAATGATCTTGGAAAACTGCAAGAGAAGGAAGACCAACCTGAATGTGGCATGGATTGACTACAAAAAGGCATTTGACTCTCTGCCACATGATTGGATAATAAAGTGCCTAGAAATAACAGGAGTCAGTAGAAACATCAGAAAATTTGTGCAAAGATCGATGGCACAATGGAAGACACAGTTGCAGATCAATGGTGAGAGGCTGGGAGAGGTTAATATCAAGAGAGGAATATTTCAAGGAGATTCATTATCACCATTACTATTTGTTATTGCACTGTTTCCTCTGTCAACAATACTGAATAACTCAGGACATGGCTATCAAACATCAAAAACATCTGCCAGACTATCCCACCTCCTTTATAGGGATGATCTGAAGCTGTATGGAAAAACATCATCTGAAATAGAATCGCTGCTCAACACTGTCCGTATATATAGCCAAGATATTGTAATGGAGTTTGGCTTGGACAAATGTGCCACACTTACTATCAAACAAGGAAAAATAATGAAACTGAAGGAATCAAGATGCCCCACGAAAATAACATTAAGAGTCTGGATGAGGAAGAGTACTACAAATACTTGGGTATCCTTCAAGCTGACAACATCAAGCACACTGAAGTCAAGAAAAAGATTAGAGGTGAATACATCAAGAGAGTGAAGAAGATCTTAAAATCCAAACTCAATGGAGGAAATACCATAAAGGCAATCAACACCTGGGCAATCCCAGTCATTAGGTACACAGCTGGAATAGTGGACTGGACTCAAGCAGAACTAAAAGCAATGGATAGGCAGACCAGAAAAATAATGACAATGAATCATGCCCTTCATCCACGCAGTGACATTGATAGACTTTATCTACCAAGGCAAATAGTGGGCGTGGAATGCTACAAGTACATCAGATGGTTGAAGAAGAAAAAATGGCTTTGGAAGAATATCTGAAGAATAATGATGAAGATGCAGTGAAATTAGTATATCAGGAAGGCTTATAACTACTGGAGAGACCAAACTGGCCTTCAAGAAAGACCAAATGAAGAACAGAATAGAGGCATGGGAAGACAAAGCACTACATGGCCAATACATGAAAAAAATAGCTGGGAAAGCAGATAATAATAAAACCTGGCAATGGCTAAGAGCAGGAAAATTGAAGAAAGAGACCGAGGGACTAATTCTGGCTGCACAAGACCAAGCCTTAAGGACAAATGCATACAAAGTCAAAATTGAGAAGACAGCAACAGACAGTAAGTGCCGCCTATGCAAAGAAGCTGAAGAAACAGTGGACCACTTGGTAAGCTGTTGCAAGAAGATTGCACAGACTGATTACAAGCAGCGGCATGACAAAGTAGCAACAATGGTGCATTGGAAGATCTGCAAAAAATATCATTTGCCTGTAAGCAAAAACTGGTGGGATCATAAAATAGAGAAAGTCATAGAAAATGATAAAATAAACTGCTCTGGGACTTCAGAATTCAAACAGACAAGCACCTGCAACATAACACCCCAGACTTAACAATGTCAAAAGAAAGACAAAAAAGTATGGAGATAGTGGACGTTGGCAGTGACCTGGAGAATAAGCAGATAGAAGAGAAGAAACTGGTAGAAAGATAACCAAAATACAAAGACCTACAAATAGAAATAGAAAGACTGTGGCAAAAACAAGCAAGGGTTGTACCCATAGTCATAGGGCTCTTGGGTGCTAATCCACAAAACAACTGGAGCACCACTTGAAACACCATTGGCATTGACAAATTTGCTGTTAGTCAATGCCCAAAGGCGGGCTCTTGATTAGGGAACTGCTTCTATCCTGCGACGATATCTGTAATACCATTCAAAACATCCACATCTGCCTATCAGGTCCCTGGGTAAGGACGCGATAGTGTAAACAAAATGCCAAATCCAAGTCATGAACATTCTGGTCTGGACTGTGCGATGATTGATAATAATAATACTAATAATAGACAGTAAGTGCCGCCTATGCAAAGAAGCTGAAGAAACAGTGGACCACTTGGTAAGCTGTTGCAAGGAGATTGCACAGACTGATTACAAGCAGCGGCATGACAAAGTAGCAACAATGGTGCATTGGAAGATCTGCAAAAAATATCATTTGCCTGTAAGCAAAAACGGTGGGATCATAAAATAGAGAAAGTCATAGAAAATGATAAAATTAAACTGCTCTGGGACTTCAGAATTCAAACAGACAAGCACTTGCAACATAACACCCCAGATTTAACAATGTCGATAACAAAGAACAAAAAAGTCCTGGATAGTTGAGCGTGGCAGTGCCTGGAGACAGCAGAATAGACGAGAAAAAACTGGAGAAGATAACAAAATACAAAGACCTACAAATAGAAATAGAAAGACTGTGGCAAAAGCAAGCAAGGGTAGTACCAATAGTCATAGGCGCCTTGGGTACAATCCCAAAACAACTGGAGCACCACTTGAACACCATTGGCATTGACAAATTCGCTATTAGTCAAATGCAAAAGGCGGCCTTACTAGGAACTGCTTCCATCCTGCGACGATATCTATAATACCATCAAACATCCACATCTGCCTATCCCAGGTCCTGGGTAAGGACTCGTTAGGTAGACAAAATGTCAAATCCAGTCTGAACACCTGGCTGACTGTGCGATGATCCAGAATAATAGTAA
>NW_024098382.1:0-109556 GCF_016545835.1 Crotalus tigris
CCAGGCTGTTCTGACAGGTACAGGAGCCAATCACGAGGAAGATCTCAGCAGAGCTCCTGGGAAGAGGAGATCAATCCAGCCTTTCTCAGGAGCTGCTTTTCAGAAGGATTCAACTTGGGCCACCTTGCCAGGTAAATGCAGGTTTCTTCTGAGAGCAGAAGAGTTCCAGCTCTGTCCATTCACAAGCTGCCTTTACCACCAAATGCTGAGTCTGTGTGCATCTGAACACACCATCCCCCAAGAAGGTCTTGCTGAGTCACATATTCGGCTTTCAAAATTGTTCTGGAGATGCAAATGCTGAGAAACATGTATTAGTAAATGTAATTTATAGGTTGGAAGAGTTTAATACTTCTTAATACTTTTCAATGCTGAAATCTAGTTAGAAATGAAATCAGCAAATTGAAACAAAGGGAATAGGATTGAGAAATGGTTCAAAAATATGCTAGCATATCCACTTAAAAATGATTCATATGAAGAACAGACCCCTAATTCAACACTAAGTGGCTGCAACAATAATACATGTTAAAGCTTTTTGAAGACCTTTGAAACTAGTTCAAAAATAAAAGCCATGATTTCAAAAAACAGGAATAGGATAAAAAAAAATAATCATAGAAGCGATTTATGAGGAGATTGGTGGTTTCTAAATATGATATATAATAATGCATTACAGAAAAACCCCTAAATCCGTGCTAAGTTGCTGCAATAATAAGACTGTTGGTCAAGTGATTTGGGATTTCCAGACTCATTGTCATTGTCCTTCCCTTCTCTCTCTCTCTCCCTCCCTCCCTCCCTCCCTCCCTCCCTCCCTCTCTCCCTTCCTCCCTCCCCCCTCCCTCCCCCCCTCTCAGCAAACCACTTACTGGGAAAATCTAACAAATTCCAATCCTTTTTGTCTTTTAAAAGGGGGGGTATGCCACTCGCCTGTCTCAATAACTGTTTGACAGTTCCTAGGGAACAAGAAAAATAAAAGGACTACAACAGTTTGTTTTACATCAGGGGTAGGCAACCTTGGCTCTTTTATGACTCGTGGACTTCCACTCCCAGAATTCCTGAGCCAGCCAATGGAATTTGTGGAACTAAAAAAAATTCAGTCAGACCTTCCAACTTCTTGTGGGGAAAAAAAAAGATCTCACCTGGAGTTGGAAAGTCTGACTGAACTTTTTTTAGTCCCACAAACTCCGTTTCCCTGCAGCAGAAGAGAACCATGCCAGAGCTGGAAAGCAGGTTAGCAAAGAAATGCTTTCAGGGAAGAGGGAGGAGCTGCGCTGGGGGGAGAAGCGGCAGGAAACGGGGCTGCCATTTCCAGAAGGGAGAAGGGAGACATGGGCAACGTAGGGCAGCAAGCAAGTGCTGTTCTCTGCTCTGCATCCCTGCGCAGAGCCACTGCATTCTCTGTGAGACAGGTGACAAAGGACTGGCGGAGGGAGGCAGCGGGGAAGGTGTGTGACAGGAGAGTTGGCGTAGGATGAGGTGGCTGCGCCCGGGCAGGTGATCTGCAGGGCGAAGTTCACTCCCCCCTGGCTCCGAAACGGTGGAGGGGGACTTGGCCTACTCCGCCCATCCCATCCACCTTAGCATGGCAGTCCGGCTTGGGAGGGGAGTGAAAGGTGGCCGATCAAGGAATGGCCTGGGGGGGGGAGTGGGTGTCTGAGTTCCGGCACCTTTTTTCTCACAAAAACAGCACTGGCCTTATCAAGTGGGAAGGTGCCTCCGCCTCTGGCCTCCTTCCTTGTGCTCCAGGGTGTGAATGAGGCAGGCGCCTCGTGCATAAAAGGTGCTCCTGTGGGGCGAGAGCACGTTGTGGCTATAAAGAGCTGATCTTTCCTTTAGGCCCCAGTTTTGAGGCTGGAGAGGAAGGTGTAACGCAGCCCTCGGCTGAAGATCTTTCAGATGCGGAGCTTTGGGCGGTTCCTGAGGAAACACTCTTCTCCTCCCTCAAATTGGCTGCTAGCGGCTTGGTTGGCTCTGCTCCGTCCAAGTTGAAGAAAGCAGAGGCCAGCAGAAAGCAGCTTTCTTCAACTCGGACGGAGCAGAGCCATCAAAGCCGCTAGTAGCCGATTTGAGTGCGGAAGACAAGAAGAGCATGAGGCCAGGTGAGAATAAGGGTGGCTGGGGAGGGGGGATCATGGCAGTGGCATTGGCAGCTCCCCCCACCCAGCCCATTTCCCCAACCAGCTCCATACGATACTTAGCAGAACACACACACCCCACAGGCCCCGTCTGACCCACGCACCTTCTTTCCAACAGTCCTCCATCTCTTCCTCCACTGCCACCACGTGCAGTCCCAAGAAGAAAGGAAGGTTGTGGGCAGTCCCACAAACAAAAGAAGCTCAACCAATCAATTCCAACTTCGCAAATCTTTTTTTCTCATGAGAAGTTTGAATTGAATGGTTGAACTTTTTTAGTCCCACTTTTTTTTGTGGTACTGCAAATAGCAGAGGAGGACTGGGCTGCAGGAGAAGGCTGAAAGAGCTTCATGTGGCTCCAGAGCCACGAGTTGCCGACCCGTGGTCTAGGGGATTCTTCTCCCTGAAACCTCCTTGCTGGTTTATTTTGGTCCAGTGGAAAGCTCCCCAATGGTGTCTCTTTTAGCATTTTACAACCTGGATGCACCTAAGCCATTTGTGCAGCTACAGCTTCCTAGCCCTAAGGACTCTGTTGATACGCAGACATAAATCTGTCCTGCTAGAAAGTACCCATTGGTCTATTGCAAACCTATTTTCTGTAATAAGAGAGAAAACGTAGACGTCTTTCCTGGTATTGTCTGCTAAAGAAAGTTTTATTTCTCTTTCTAGGGATACAGTCCCTTTGAGGAGGTGGTTTTGAACTTCACAGAGGAGGAGTGGAATCTGCTGGATTCTGGCCAGAAGGCCTTATGTAGGGAGGTCATCAAGGAGATTTCTACGGATATGGCAGCTTTGGGTAAGGCCAGGATTTGCTCTGGGTTCCCTTCATTTTTTCAGTGGAAAGACAACAGAGAAGTTGTCTGCACTTAGTTGCATCTTTACAAGGCAGTGCAGAAATACTCATCATCGATTTGGGAAATGTTTAGATGCTTTGTGGACAGGGTTGGGCAGACTGACGGATCAATACCAAAGCTTTAATACATTTCTCAGTTGAAAAATTATTCGCATACCATCAGTCTCCTAAATAACAATTTGCAGCTATCACATCCTAGCCAAATGTGGGTGGTGTAAGGACCCACCCCACTTTGCATCTTAAGAAGACAGAACTCTTGGAATATTTCTTCCAACAGGCATCCTTTATTAAGAGAAAATGGTTGCAGGCATTCTAGACAGGACTTGGGGCCAAGCCCTATGGTTCAAGGTTTTAAGGGGTTCCCAGCAAACCCATCCCACCCCACCATCCTTCCAGGCGTTACATTTCCACCGCCTTTTCCTCATTGCCGGCGGAAGGGAGACTTCAGAGGGGAGTAGATGAAAGCTGATGGCCCCATTGTTATGTGTAGTCCTTTTGGTGGTATTCACATACAGTCCCTTTTGAGGTTGTACCGAAGGAAGTGAGGGCCATAAAACCCCTTTGTTCACCCCCCTTCCCCTTCATCGTATGACAGAATCCAGAGAGGGCAGAAATGGGGTTTTCCATAGTCGATAACTAGAGATGAAATATAAATGGATTCTGACAGGTGGTGACAAATCTGGAATGCAGATTGGCATGTTTGTTAGTGAGGGAAGACAATATTATCCTTCGCCATTCTATATTCTAACCCAAATATTTATTTTCTTTTTTCCAAGCCGATAATGGGCAGGACAAAGAGAATGACAAGAAAGCTAGGTTGAAGCCACTTGAAACAGAGATGCATGATATACAGGAAGTAATGTTTGGCCATCAAGGGGACATAAAAAGGCAAGAGAGAAACCACACAGAAGGAGGGATGAGCTCATCCACTTTGCTTCCTATTGGAATCCATGGCTTCCTGTCCCAGCAAGTTGAAAAAGTAAAGAGAAAGGGACAATACAAGAAAAAAGAGAAAAATCCAAATACATATGACTATGAGAGAAACCAGACTAAAGGAAAACTCTATGAGTCTCAACAGTATGGAAAATATGTCAAAAATTCCTTTGCCCTTACTTTACTTAAGAAAGTCTATAAGAAAAACAAACCACAAACCTCTATAAAATCTGGCAGGGGTTCCAGTCGGAGCAGAGAGATGATACTGAGCTTGAAGTGTGGAAAGAATATTGGTAGCAAGAGTAAACTTAATCTCCACCAGAGAATACCCACTGGGGAGAGACCATATAAATGTCTACAGTGTGGAAAAAGCTTTACTCGGAAAAGATATCTTAATTACCATAAGAGGATCCACATAGGTGATAGACCTTATAAATGCCTGGAGTGTGGGAAGAGCTATACTCAGAAAGGAGATCTTAATTCTCATAAAAAGGCCCACACAGGAGAAAGACCATATAAATGCACAGAGTGTGGAAAGAGCTTTGTTTACAATAGAAACTTTATTTTTCATCAAAGGATCCACACAGGAAAGAGACCGTACAAATGCCTGGAATGTGGGAAGAGTTTTTTTAGCAAAACATGCCTTACTCGGCACCAAAGGATACACACTGGGGAGAAACCACATAAATGCTTGGAGTGTGGAAAGAGCTTTACTCAGAAAGGACATCTTAATGCTCATAAAACATTACACACTGGGAACAAACCACATAAATGCCTGAAGTGTGAAAAGAGCTTTACTCGAAAAGAAAGTCTTAATTCTCACGAAAGGAATCACACTGGGGAGAGACCGTATAAATGTCTGGAATGTGGAAAGAGCTTTACCCAGAAAGGACATCTTAATTCTCATGAAAAGATCCACACAGGAGAGAGACCATATAGGTGCCTGGAATGTGGAAAGAACTTCAGTGACAAAAGTAGACTTAATCGCCACCAAAGGATCCACACAGTGGATAATCCATATAAATGCCTGGAGTGTGGAAAGAATTTCAATAGCAAGAGTAAGCTTAGTGTCCACCAAAGGATCCACACTGGGGAGGAACCACATAAATGCTTGGAATGTGGAAAGAACTTCAGTGACACAAGTACTCTTAATCGCCACCAAAAGATCCACACACTGGATAACCCATATAAATGCTTGGAGTGTGGAAAGTGTTTCAATATGAAGTATAAGCTTAGCCTCCACCAAAGCATCCACACTGGGGAGAAACCACATAAATGCCTGGTGTGTGGAAAGGGCTTTACGCAGAAAGGACATCTTAATTCACATGAAAAGATCCACACAGGAGAGAAACCATATAGATGCCTAGAATGTGGAAAGAATTTCAATAGCAAGAGTAAGCTTAGTGTCCACCAAAGGATCCACACTGGGGAGAAACCACATAAATGCTTGGAGTGTGGAAAAAACTTCAATGACAAAAGTAGTCTTAATTGCCACCAAAGGATCCATACAGTGGATAACCCATTTAAATGCCTGGAATGTGGAAAGAATTTCAATAGCAAGAGTAACCTTAGTATCCACCAAAGGATCCACACTGGGGAGAAACCACATAAATGTCTGAAGTGTGGAAAGAGCTTTACTCAGAAAGGACATCTTAAGGCTCATAAAATGTTACACACTGGGGAGAAACCACATAAGTGCATGAAGTGTGGAAAGAGCTTTACTCGAAAGGAAAATCTTAATTCTCACAAAAGGATCCACACAGGAGAGAAACCATATAAATGCCTGGAATGTGGAAAGTCCTTTTCTCGGAAGGGACATCTTAAGTCTCATAAAAGGATCAACACTGGGGAGAGAACATATATGTCTATGGAATGTGAAAAAAAATGATTACAACATATTTATTTGTCACAGAGGCATCCACACAGGAAAACGATGGAGATGCATGAAAAGTGGAACAACTTTCACTGAAAATAATGTACTTACTTTTCATAAAACAATCCACATAGGAAAAACCAAATGAATCCATGCCTTGAGCTTTATTTGCAACTGTCAACTTTTTCATCATGCGAGGATCTAGATATGGCAGGATGCTTATTAATGCATGGACTGTGGAAAGATCTTCTGCTGGAATCATATTTAACATACAGGAGAAATATTATAAGCAACTGAATATGAGAATTGCTGATGGTGGATCAGCAATTTCTTGAGGCAAATACATCTATTTCTTCTAAGAGAGAATTCAGGAGAAGAAAATAAATTCAACCCTATTTCATCCTGGATTTTATAAAGAGGCATAGAATCAAGATCATGCGAAGTATTAGTACCACTTTATAAAACCCTAGTAAGACCACACATGGAATACTGCAACCAGTTTTGGTCACCATACTACAAAAAAGATGTTGAGACTTTGGAAAAAGTTCAGAGAAAAGCAACTAAAATGATCAAAGGCCTGGAGGCTAAAATATATGAAGAACGGCTGCAGGACTTAGGTTTGGCTATAGTCTAAAGCAGTGATTCTCAACCTTTTTAATGCCATGACCCCCAACCGGTTGTAAGTTGAGGACTACTCAACTGGTGCAGCACTGTTTGCAGAATGGGACTTTTGGCGGGCTCAGCAGGGCAGAGACAGCCTGGACAATTCCTATTGGCTTTTGAAAGCCAATAGAATTAGACTCTATTCAAGAGAGTCTATTCCATTGGCTTTCAAAAGCCAATAGAATAAAACGGAGTAGCACAGCTAAGGAAAAGGAAAAAAATGGCGGACTGCGTTGTTTGGCGACCCCCATGAAATGGTCGTTTGACCCCAAATGGGGTCCCGACCCACAGGTTGAGAACCACTGGTCTAAAGCATAATAATTCCCTGAATACATTGATTGTTTTGTTGTGTTGTCTGTGACTATCTTTGTTAACACTACGCAACTAAATTTTTTGCTTTGTTCAGTAATTTGCTTGTTTATCTCCTCAACCTCTCCTCATACTTGGCGGGGGGGAAAAGCAAGTCTAGATTGGGATGTTCAAACAATGTAGCAAACACAGCAGTGGCACTACTTCCGTTAGAGAGCAAGCATCCCAGTCTGGTGGAAGGCTTAAGTGGGAAATTAGTCTGGAATTTTTACGTAAACCCAATGGCAACATCTGACCCCATCCCCAAATGCTTTTGAGCCTTTTCCAGTAATTCCCAGGCGAAAGCTACTAGTCTGGGATGATTCCTGTGGAACAGGCATAAAACAATCCAGTAGCCTGTTTGAACTCTATAAATACCTGTCTGGTTCTTTGCAGCTGATAACTTTCATATTATGGCTGAAGAAATGATGCTGTTTGAACCAGATCAATTTATGTATCATAGTTTGGTTGGTTGGTTTGCAGTTTTGTGGTTTCACTTCTTTCTCTTGGTTAAAGACTGGAATATAGCGCTTCTCCAGTCTCCTGGCAGTTTTTCTAATAGTTTAGGAACACTCAAAGATTACAGTCAGTGCTTCTGAAATCACATACCAAATACCCGGGATGTTATTCATGTGGTCCCAGAGAATTGAATTCATTCAGAGCAGGTCAGCCTTCTATTACTACTCCCTTGCGTAGTTCCACCTGCATTTTCCTTCTGCCATTGCCATGTTGTGAAAAGAAAGATGCAAAACAGAATAATAATAATTTATAATTAATATAATAAAGTTGGAAGGGACCTTGGAGGTCATCTAGTCCAACCCCCTGCTCAGGCAGGAAACCCTATACCATTTCGGACAAATCGCTGTCCAGTCTCTTCTTAAAAACTTCCAGTGTTGGAGCATTCACCACTTCTGGAGGCAGGTTGTTCCACTGGTTGATTGTTCTAACGATCAGGAAGTTTCTCCTTAGTTCTAAGTTGCTTCTCTCCTTGATTAGCTTTATCATGTCCCCCCTTGTCCTTCTCTTCATTAAACTAGACATACCCAATTCCAGCAACCGTTCCTTATGTTTTAGCCTCCAGTCCTCTAATCATCTTTGAGGCTCTTCTCTGTACTCTTTCTAGAGTCTCAGCATCCAAAACTGGATGTAGCCTTCCTATTGTGGCCTTACCAAGGCATTGTAAAGTGGTATTAACACTTCACGTGATCTAGCACTGATGAGGTTACCTAGTTAGGGTAATGAAACATTTGCAAGAAAAGAAGCAAACTTGGAGAGCACCCAGGACCTCATTCCAACCCTGAGCTATAAATATTCTCCTTCATTGGTATTAGTCTTTCTTGCCCATGGCCACTCACTAGAAGTGGTGTGCCACACCTCTCACACCTTTTTCACCCAGCCCCACCCTGTATGACACTTGCACCACTCCTCAAGCCTTTCCTGCACACCTACCAACACACTCCCCAAACCAACAGCTAGATACCCAGCTGGGTACTCCCTCTGGGCTGAGGGCTCCCTCGGAGGTTTTTTGGGCCACATCTCCCCCCCCCCAGTCCCCTCTTGGACCTGCCTGAAAGGCAACAAGGCCTTTGGCTGCTCCCATACGGGGAGACCACTGGGTTTTCTGCTCCTGGACAGAAAGAACAAGTCCAAGACAACTAGAGTTGCCTCCCACCACCACTTCACCCCATTGCTAGGAGAGGAGAAATGGAGCTCTGGCTTCTTGGGGGCTTCTGTGCCTGAGAGCAGCAACTGCAAATCGCTCCCCCCCCCACAATTCCCCTGCACACTGCTGATCCCTCAAACCTCACCCTGGAGTCCAAACAATAGCTGCAAGCTTTCTAAAGAGGATTTTGAAAGAGAGAAGGAAAGCGCCCCTTCCTCTTTCAACTTCCCTGCTGGAAGAGTTGAGCTGGTGCTTTTCTTGCCAAAGCGGGAGGGGGGTGCGAGGCAATTCTCTTGGCGTCCTCCCTCTAAATCAGGCTTTTGCACCTGCCTTCCTCCTTGGCCTTGCAGGAAAATCGGGGAGCCTCACCTGAAAGATGCAACTTTTCGGCTCTGGGTTCAGCTCAGGATTAATGCATTGGAGGGGGGGATAAACATCGAAAGCAGCTAACACGTTTTCCAGCTAACACATTTCCTTAAAAAACAGAATTTCTTGAGTGCAGCTCTCTTCGCCAGATGCAGAGAGCAGCTAGACCAATGATCTAAACCTTTTAGAACCAGTTTAGTGCCCAAACTGCAACAAAAAAACCACTTATGTATCCTCGGGTGCCGGTTGGGTAAGGCCCATTGGGTGGGTGTGGTCCGTATGGTGGGTGTGGCTGCGGTGGTAATGGCAGAATGGGTGGGACTAAAAAATTCAATTCCAACTTTGCGAGATTTTTTTTTCTCCGCGAGAAGTTAAAATTGATTGATTGATTGAATCTTTTTGTTTTTGCACACGGTGGAGGCCTAAAGTGAAAAGGTTTTATAACACCCAGCTGAAGGCCTAGGAATGGGGCAAGGGCCCGCGTACCCACAGAGAGGGCTCTGCGTGCCACCTGTGGCACGCATGCCATAGGTTCGCCGCCAGGGAGCTAGACTAATGTAGGATTTAAATGAGGGGAGGGAGATTGAATTCCACGTCTCTGTTTAAATACTCACCCTTGTCAAACCAGGAAGACCAGATTAGAGGCAGAGTGTTTTAGAAAAATCTTATGTGGGCGCTAAGAGTTAACACCAATTTGATGGCACACAATCTATTTAACTAAATCTCGAACGCAGTATGATAACTAACTAAACTCGGAGTGCATATATTTTTTGCAGAAATCATGCTTTTCTCCTTTAGCTTTAGAATTTGCTGTTTAGAAGTGTGTACAATTTAACATCCAAAGCTTTTTGAAAATCAGATCATTTGTTTTCAACTTAGATCCCCTGATAAAAGACAAGAATAAGTGAACTCTGAATAAAAGTAGTGAAGTTGGTCCTTTAACTTCCCCCTTCCCCAGAAATACACTAAATTTGAACATTTGCTGTAAGAGGACTTTATCCTGATGGTAGTTTATAAATAGGGAACAGGAAGCACTAACTTTCAATCTCAGCCCAACTCTGGCTGTTCCAAAGGGCTCTGAGTATGGAATTGCTGTGAAAAGGGAAGCTCCCTGCTAAATTATGTTTGTGTGGTTTGATTATTCCTTTGGCATGAATTTTAATTTCTTTTTCTTATTTTGCAGTATTGTTTTTAATCATCTTAATGGAGAATGGTTTATGAGGAGTCTTTATGCAATAACTGGAAGCAAGCTGTCTTTAGTGGGGGGGGCGGGGTCCGGGTAATGTAAAAATAAACAAGGACTGTAAAAGTAATAAATAATTGGAATACCTGGCAGTGATAATACTGCATGGATTTTGTTGGTTTGTGTAAATTGTGCTTCCCCAACTGTAGAATTCTGGGGCTTTTATCCAGTTCTGATGGTCATAACTCCCAAGATTATGGAGTATATTGGCTGGGATATGTTGTGCTAACCTCCAATATGCGTTCTTTGGCTTTTCTCTAGAGAAGGGGACAGGGCAGCCAAAAGAGCAGAGATTGGGTGGGGATAAAAAGGTGGAGGCAACTGAAAAGGAGGCAGTCTCTTACTTTACAGGTTAAGGGAGGTTTGGGACAAGGAGGGGGGTGGGAATCAAGCCCAGAATTGCTTGGATTTAGGGCGATCCTTGCCTAACATGACCGGCAGAATTGATCCTCCTCTCCCCTGTTTCTGGAGTTTGGCGCCCCAAACTCCATTGCTCGGCTTCTCCGCCTGTTCTTCATTCTGCCAGAGGGGACTTCAAAAGGCAGGCAAGGGTGAGTTGCACCCCCCCCTCAGGTGTCTCTTCTCCACTGTCTTGCAGGGCTGCTCCGAGTGCAGAAGGCAAACCCAGTGCTAGCAGGGAGACTTGGGGCGCCAAGGGCAAGGCGGTGCGTGGGGAAGAAGGGGATCCGCTGCCCAGCCACTTTCATCTTGAATGGCCAGGAGGGACATTGCGAGTCTGGATCCTGAGGGCTGCAACTGGTTGGAGCTGAATCTCTGGAGTTTGCCTGCGTCTCTTTCACTGCCTGAGCTGTCCTGGCCAGGTGCTCCCTGTCTCTTGCTCTCCTTTGCTCCCTTTCTCCTTTTTCTTCCTGTCCCTCTCTGAAAATGCATGGAATGGTCAGTGGGAACGGGTGTGGATCTCTAGAAGATCGTGTAGCACCAAACCGGATAGATTCAGCTGCAGCGAGCCTTGGGAGGTATGATGGTGGTAGCTATTTTCTAGCACCCGCTGGCCATGCTGTGACCGTAAGCCCTGTCCTAACCAGTGAGAGGTTCAAACAGGTGTTGATGCCGTCCCCATCTCTCCTTTTTCTGTTGCTACCTCCGGATTTCCTCATCTTAAAACAGTTTGTTTAGTGACCTCCCTTAGTTACAGCGGCACTGAAAAAAGTGACTTATGACCGTTTTTCACACAACCTTTGTAGCATCCCCATGGTCACATGATCAAAATTGAGATGCCTGGCAACTGACTCATATTTATGACGATTGCAGTATCCAGGGGTCACATGATCCCCTTTTGCGACCTTCTGACAAGCAAAGTCAGTGGAAAGCCAGGGTCATTCAGCAACCATGTTGCCAGTTTCACACCTGCAGTGATTCGTTTAACAAATGTGGCAAGAAAAGTTGTAAAACAAGACAAAAATCACTTAACAAATTTCTCACTTAACAACATAAAATTCTCGGCTCAATTGTGATCGTAAGCTGAGGATTACCTGTTCTGACTGCCTTGGGCTCCTAGCCAGGGTGACTTGCGGGCCACTGGGCTCTTCTGCAGCTTTCCTGCATCCAGCACCAGTACTTGTGCTAGGTCCCTTCACACATGGTGTCAACGCTATTAACATTGGATGTTTTTGCATTGACAACAGATGGAAATGTAGCCATCTTTTACCTTTTGCTTTTAGAGTTAAATGATGCTGAGAGGGGGATGTGAGCGAGAGTCCAGCTAGACATAACAACACTGGACCTAGTGTGAGAAACAAGGTTATTGTAACCAGAGCTGATAAAAAATTGGTGGGCTGGAAAACGGGAGAGGAAGCCCATATTGGGGAATGTGGTTTATAACTTAATTGGAGGAGGGAATTGTGCTTTGATACTATGTGCTCAGGGGAGGGGAGGGGAATTTAGTTTTTGGCTTCGATTATACCAGTGCCGATGCTATGCTACTCAAAATAAAGTTTCTTTAAGGCAAACAATGCCTCGAAGTTCTTTGAAGAGTTTCATCTGTTGGAACCATGATACGTGGTTTTTGATGCAGTGGATCCTGTCAGCTGACGTTCCCTAAGGGGGTAACCCATAATCTCTTATAAATACTCTATGCAAGCAGCTTCAATATCCAGCCTCAAAGCATCAGCCAGTGACAGAGCAGGAGGACCTCTGCACCACCAAGGACGATACTTTACAGATTAACCATTGGGCCATATATCAAAATTCCAAGTATTAAAAAATACGACAATAATAAGATAATGGGTTCCAAAAATCAAAGAATAAAAGGCATAAGTAAAGGAAAATGCTAATCAGGTCTCTGGGTCAACCCTACAAAATACTCCAAACCACATTCACACACAGTTCACAATTGTTCTGTTTTGTTCAGAGGTTCTGATCGCATATGAAATCTGTTGTTCAATATAAGGAACCCAATATATAAGGAGCCCAATAACCATTCGTCTAAATGTGTGTCCAATATGTTTTCTCTCATTCACAGCCAACAGTCAACAGGCAAAGGCAGTGTTTCTCAATCGTGGCAACTTTTAAGATGGGTGGACTTCAACTCCCAGAATTCCCCAGCAAGCCAGGGCTGGGAGTTGAAGTCCACCCATCTTAAAATTGCCAAGGTTGAAAAACACTACTGGATTCTGGATCCTGGATCTCTCTGGCTCTGCAAATGGGCTTACATTCATCAAAAAGAAGTTGGTTAAACCTTCCGGATTTAACAATTGTGTCCAGCTGCTCAAATCTCACTGGAGAGAAAACCCTCTTAAGATGCTCAGGCATTGCTGTGTTTAAATATTCAGCACTTGGAAGGTGTGTTTAAAGCGGCTTCGCCATTCCAATGTGCCAATCTTGCAGAGGATCTCTCTGAGTTCCCATATCCAGCAATCTTCTAAACTTTTTTTTTAGAGACAGTTGGACAGTTGGAGCCCTCAGCTCCTGAAATAATTTATCAATGCAACCCCAAAGGTCTCTAATTGAAGGTTTAGTGTGTTCTATCCATACAATTTCAGAACCCGGAGCATAGAGTTTGCATCAATCATTACTTACGGGCTGAAAAAAGTATCCTAAAAATGTTTTTTTCCAAAAGGCAACTGGACTTTTAGGTTTTTTTTTATTTGCAAATGTTTTGCTTCTCCAGTTAGAAAAGAAAAGAAAAAAGAAAAAAAGCATCTTTGGAGACAGCAATGACCTGGATGATTGAGAATCTCCATAGACGTGAAGAAAGTGTACAGTAGTGGCCAAAAGTGTGGAAACCTTTTGGGAAAAGTGTATTTTTGAGGTTTGATGTCTAATAACACCACTTTGTTTTGGAGTAGTACCATAACATTATATATCGATGGAAAGATAATTTAATCAAGAATGTAATGCAACAAAGTTTGTTCAATTATCTGTACTGTATTCTATGAAAAGGTATAGCCAAATAACCAGAAAAAGGAAGCACAACTTGCTCAGCTACGCTGACTCAGGAATTCTGGGAGTTGAAATCCATGAGGCGTAAAAGAGCCGAGGTTGCCTACCCCTGGACTAGACCCTCACTTTACCTGAAATGGTATAGAAGCCTAATAAAATATGCAGCCTCTCTGAAGCCACCTTGTCCTGAAAACAACAAATATGAATCACTTCGAGGCAGGGAGAACCAACTGGTTTTAAAAGGGTCCCATCTTTGGATAGGAGAATATCCTTATACATAATGGAAATGGATCAGAAAGCAAATCGGTTCCTGGATTACACCCGTTTGTACCTTTTCACTAGGAAATCTTCTCTGAAGGTGCAAACACCAGCATTGGCTCCTCCGGAACTCAAAAACTGAGGATCAGGAGAGGATGCCAGGCTGGGGCTTCAGGGGGTCCCGGAGGGTGGATTCCCAAGGAGGGTGGAGAAGTTGGGGCAGATCCCCTCCCCTCCAGTGGGTAAACTGGGCTTTCACTCAGGAGCTCCTCCTTCGCTCCAGAGTTCTCCGGATCGGAGATGTGGCGTTAGTTAAAAGGAGGGGTAGGATTTTCAAAGAATCCCCCCAGAAAGGAAGGAGGCTTACTTGAATCCTGACTGATTTCTCAGTCCAAGGCCGAAATAGCTCCCAAACTGAATGTTGCTTACCCTGGTCAGAGAAAACTGAAGTGACGAGCAAGCAAAAATCCCCCTTGATCCGTCCGAAAACGATCACGAGACATTTGTGACAGCGCAAACCCTCCCCTCTCCGGAAGTTTGAGCAAAGCTGCCCCACGAAGCGCCGCGCCCAGTGAGTCCAGTGGCGGCTCCTTCCGCAGGCGTTTGTGTGTGTTTTTTTTTTTTTTGACGGACTGGATTCCGCCGCTTAAATCTACTTTTTATTTCCTTTTGTGGCATTTAGAGACCCCCAAATAGATATCAGTCGCGGAAGGGCCAGCGGGCGGCGTGTCACGCGATCTTAAAACGCTTAAAACCGAATAAAAGTTACGATCCCTCAAGAAAAGATCCGCTCGGGGGCCGCTCCCGCCCTCCCCACGGCCCCCTCCCCCCCTTACCGTGACCCCCCCTCTAAAGTAGCAAATGGCGTTCGATTCCTTGGAGATTTTATAGAGCTGAATTTTAAAGAAAGGCTCGTAGTGTAACTTTATTCCTTAGCAGCCGAGAAAGCCTCGGGTCGCCCTGCTGGAGTCCAACGGAAGGGACGCCCACCAAACGCCCAAGGGGAGGAGCCGTCATTGCGGAACCGGAGATGGAGCCAATCGACGGAGGAGGAAGGCGTGAACGTCGGAATCGCCAGGACTGGGGGGGGGGGGAGAGGAGGGCGAGGATGACGGCACCTATTTAACCCGATGCGCGTCGTGCCGGCGGGATCTTGGTCCTCTGCGGGAGATTCGACGGTTTCAGTTCCGCGGAGAAGGAGCGATGCCGCGCGGTAAGCCGGCAGGAGGAGATGCGACGCGGGAGGCAGGGAAGGCAGCACCGCTCGGGAGGCAGGGAAGGCAGCACCGCTCCTGCCGCCCTCGCCCGGGGGAGAAAGGGGGGCAGCGGGAGCCTCGGGGTGGCTGAAGAGGGGATCCGACGTGCCTGCGGGCGGTCAGGGAGAGGCGAGGGGGACCTTCGGAACGGGCCCCTGAGTGGAGGGTTTTATCGAGGCCTCGTTCTTTTGTACGGCTTTAGGTTCTTTTTTTCTTTCAGTTAGACCAGGGGTGGGCAACCTTGGCTCATTTATCACTCTGGACTTTAACTCCCAGAATTCCTGAGCCAGCATGGGTCAGCTTGGAATCTCTCCCTTTCCCCTCAGCATGGCTGGCTCAGGAATTCTGGCAGCTGAAGACCACGAGTCATAAAAGAGCCAAGGTTGCCTACCCCTGAATTAGACACTGCCCGGTCTCCCTAGGTCAGGGGTCTTCACACTTGGCCCTTTTATGACTTGTCGACTTCAACTCCCAGAATTCCTAAAGCATCGTGCCTGGCTGAGGAATTCTGGGAGTTGAAGTCCACGAGTCCTAAAAGAGCCAAGGTTGCCTACCCCTGGTGAATCAGGTGCGGGGTATCTAAATCCCACGAAGAGCATAAAATGTAGGCGGCGGCATCGAGCCCCGTCAAAACCCACCCGCGGAAGGAGCTGCCACGAGTCGTGGGGCTCGGCGCCTCCGTGGAGGGCTGTCCGGGACCCCGCGATTGTCCCCCACACCCTTCATCCTTCGGCTGCCCCGCCCTGGCTCTCTGGCTTCTCCTCTCGAAAGGGTCGCTGCTGGGGCCTCCTCCGCCCCCTCCCCACCCTCGTCTCCCGCTCGGCTCTCCCCTCTTAAACTTTCCCCGCAGTTGACCAGGGCTGTAGCGGCGAAGAGGGGGGGAGGGAGGAACTCCCTCCCACCACAGTTGGTTTAACCAGGGAAGAAGCTGGCTAGTGGGAACCAGCCGGATTCTCCCCTTTCCGCCTTTCTCGCTGCAGCTCTCCCCCCCCCCCCATCTGAGATCGATATCCCTTGAAAGGGAGAGGAGGAACAGCCCTCGGCTAAACTTCTCCGGAGGGACCTCTGGGATTTTGGATACATCCTCCTCTGGGATCAGCTGCGCAATTCCTCCTCTGTTCTTTCTGGCAGGACCAAGGAGACTGCAGGGGGCCCTGCTTCTGGCTCTCCAGCCAGGACCCCTGCCCCCCCCACCCCGCCTTCGGAGGTCAGTTTGTGGGGGACCCAGGACTCCTTGGGCCTTTCCCTGTCTGGGCTCCCTGGGGGCTTGAAGGGGGACATGGGAGGGAGATTCTCTTGCTGCAAAGAGAGTTGGGGGAGGGGGAGTGTTTGGATGATGGTTTGGGAAGGGTGGGGTCTTCCCCGGCACATTCCCAAATTTACTCCAAAAGCGCCTTCCTTTCTTTACCTGCATTCATCTATTTTAGCATAAAGAAGTGAAAGGAAGCCTCTTGATATTGTGTGTGTGTGTATGTGTGTGTGTGTTTCTTTTCATCTCAGGTCAATTCTCCTCTTACAGGTCAAAAGGAAGCCCAGGTGTAATTGGGCCTTTCTCTAGTCTCAGGTCAGCCTCTGCCATCCCACTATTTGTCCCAGCACCATTCCTGGGAGGTCCTCAGTAATAACCTCTGGGAGAGAAACTGGATGGGAACCAAATGCCCCAACCCCCCCTCAGGAGCCCTGATGGTGGTCAAGTGTCTAAATTGACCTCTGTTGCTCTTGTAACTCAGGATGGATTCCAAATTGCAGCCTATCTTCAGATCCAGTTTGGGAATCCTGGGGTCCAAAGTAATTGGGAGAGAGAACTGGGGATCCTGCTCTGACATACACCCTTGTGAAGGAATTGCCTGCAGCCTGAAACGTGTGTGGGAGATGAAAATATAGCCCCCTCCTCATATAACAGGGTGAGGCTGGAGCCAACCTGAGATAGGCCCCACAGCAGTGATTTAAAGCTTTAACTTGAACTTTATATTGTTTCACAATAAGAACCTATTCTTTGTAATCTGCTGAGTTTTGTGCAATATGAAATTGCAAAATAGTTCCGTGTATATTTGGAACATGAGTATTGTAACCATGGGAAAAGAGGAACTGAAAGTAACAGATGGATAGAGATTTCAGATGTACACGGGTGAGTGTATGTGGAAACTGCTGGTCAGCACAAAAAAATAAGGAACTGATTTTGCAAGATAATGACTATCTCTGGTTGGTTGTTAGAAGAAAGGTATAAAAATGTTAGCTTAAGTCTGGCCATTGGCCTATAGCTGTCCTTTGGAATTTGCTATGCCATATGGCCCTCTTTGCAATGGATTATTAGTGTAAGTGATGTTGTGTTGTTATGGTTGTTATGTTTCAATTTTTTTTTTCTGGTTTTCCCAGTTGCAATGTATGGCTGTGAAAGTTGGACCATAAGAAAGGCTGAGCGACAAAGAATTGAGGCCTTTGAACTATGGTGCTGGAGAAGACTCCTGCGAGTCCCCTGGTCTGCAAGGCATTCAAACTGGTCAGTCCTAGAGGAGATCAACTCTGACTGCTCTTTAGAAGGCCACATCCTGAAGTTGAAACTCAAGTACTTTGGCCACTTAATGAGAAGGAAGGACTCACTGGAGAAGAGCCTAATGCTGGGAAAGATTGAGGCAACAGAAGAAGGGGACGACAGAGAATGAGGTGGCTGGATGGAGTCACTGAAACAGTAGGCATGAGCTTAAATGGACTCCAGAAGATGGTAGAGGACAGGAAGGCCTGGAGGAACGTTGTCCATGGGGTCACGATGAGTCGGACACGACTTCATAACTAACAACAAATTATTAGCAAAATAAACCTCTGAATTTTAAGGTAAGAATTATTGTTTTGTGCTGCTGTCTCTTATCTTTTTCATTGGGTTTTTCCATGACACATGTATGGGGGAGGGTCTGGGCAGCTCCTTCTCCTTGCACAGAAGCCCCCTGGGATCTTGGGGTGGGGGTGGGGTGGGATGCCGCAGGTGTCAGAGAATACAGAAAGAATGCTAGATAATAATCCATAGTCAAGGGAACAATCAAAAGGTTAAAAAAAGAGAGATCTGGGTACCCTGAGTCCCTGGAGAATATTAGCTGTCCACATTGAGGGTACTTTGTGGGGCAGCTTTCCTCAAATTCTGGGAGGGTTCAGCTGTCACAACTGTCTCCTGACCGTTTCTTCACAGATCAAGGAGGATCTTTGCTTCCTTGGAACTTCAATTTTCTCTGGCAAGGGTGAGTAAATGTGAGTTTGGGAGATATTTTTGGATTGGAGTGAGAATCAGTCAGGATTCAGGAAAACCTCACTCCTTTCAGTGGGCCTGCTCAATGTGGGGTTCTTTGAAAATGGAAACCTCCCTCTTGAAATGAACATCTCTGATCTGGAGATAGCTGAAGAATGAGGGGCGAGTTGACAAGTGACAGCCCATTTGCCTCGCTGTAGCTGGAAGAGGATCTGTCCCAAATTCTTTTCCCTCCTGCCTGGGGAATCCTCCCTCCAGCTCAGCATCCTCTCCTGGTCTTCAGCTTTGTGTTCTGGAGTACCCAATGCTACCGCTTGCCAATCCATATCAGATTTCCCAAGGATATATTGTGAGCACCCATAATTCCCTCCAATCAATTTCCCTTATATATTAGAAGGCTATTCCCATACCAAGAGATGGGGGGGCATTTTAAATTCAGTTCAGTTTAAATCCTAAACCAGTTTTCAGCAGTTGCTCCTTTAAGAGCAAACCGATACATTTGTCTCCAGAAGAAAGCAATTCTCCAAATAGTAAGACAGTGGTTCTCAACCTGTGGGTCGGGACCCCATTTGGGGTCGAACGACCATTTCACGGGGGTCGCCAAACAACGCAGTCCGCCATTTTTTCCCCCCTTTTCCGTAGCTGTGCTACTCCCTTTTATTCTATTGGCTTTTGAAAGCCAATAGAATAGACTCTCTTGAATAGAGTCGAATTCTATTGGCTTTCAAAAGCCAATAGGAATTGTCCAGGCTGTCTCTGCCCTGCTGAGCCCGCCAAAAGTCCCATTCTGCAAACGGTGCTGCACCAGTTGAGTAGTCCTTGACTTACGACCGGTTGAGTAGTCCTCAACTTACGACCGGTTGGGGGTCGCGGCATTAAAAAGGTTGAGAACCACTGTAGTAAGAGATTCGGACAGGTTCTGAATTTCTGCCGATTTCTTAAGACATTGCCAGATCCCCGACGTGCCCCTCCCCCTCATCCTGAGCTCCCAGAATGAAACCCCCTCCTCACCTGCTCCTTTCCCGGCTCTTCCCTCTGGGCTTGGCTCAGCCGGAAGCCTTTCCTGGGAACAGCTCTGGGCTCCTCTCTCCCTTGCTGTCCCTCGCCTGGCTTGTCCCTCGCTTGGTTTGCTTCCGTCTCTGTCTCCGCAGGGCAGCAGGGCCAACAACTGCTCCAGCACCACCAGTTCCAGCATCTCCGCAGCCACTCGTGGCACAAGCTCCCAAGGCCTCAGCCTCTTGGCAACAGAGACTGCACAAGGGGCGTCTGATATGAGGGGATAGAAGAGGCACCCCATAAATTTGCAAACAACCCCAACAACTTTAAACAAGGCTTTAGGTTTAGAGACAGACTCAAGATTCAGAAGCATCTGGACAGAGTCAAACCCCAGGCCCTATGCAACAAAATGCAATTGATCAGAAAAATAAGGTTTTTGCACTCAGGCAAGAAAAAAACAGAGGTGTAGACTAGGTGGCGTCTGGCTCAGCAGGCTCAGCATTTTGGAGGGGTTTTTTTGTATTTTGGTGACCAAAACTGGTGTGGTTTCACTAGTGCAGTATAAAGCAGTACTATCACTCTTTGGGATCTTCATGTGAACTGTGAAAGGGTTACTTGGTTGCAGCTGCCAAGGGGGTCCTGAGCTGCATCAGCAGAGGATCGCATGAAGATCCCGAAAAGTGACAGTAGTGCTTTATACTGCACTAGTGAAGCCACACTTGGAATATTGGGTCGAGTTTTGCTCACCAAAATACAAAAAAAACAAACAAACGCTGAATAGAATTCAGAGAACAGCAACAAAGATAAGAGATCTGGAGGCTAAACCATACAGTGAAGGGAAGTAGGGTAATATCTAGCTTAACAAAGAGAAGGGTTAGGGATGACATGATAGCTGTCTTCCAATACTTGGGGTGCAATCACAGAGAAGAGAGAGTTTGACTTCCTCTCCAAAGCACCAGAAGGCATTGCATGAAGCATTGGGTGGAAGCTTGTTAAAGAGAGATCCAAGGTTTGGAACTAACGAAAATTTTTCTGACAGTGAGGGCAATTAATCAGTGGAATAGCTTATCTCCCAGAATCGTGGGTACTCCATTGCTGGAGGCTTTTAAGAAAAGATTTTATATTTATAGATAGATAGATAGATAGATAGATAGATAGATAGATAGATAGATAGATATTTTTTTATAATCACAAGTGCTTAATATTTTATCAGCAACATATTGTCTGGCTTCCAACATTTAACTTACTAATACATGTTAAATTCCTTTCTCTCTACCTCATTTCTCTAGCCATTGATGAAAGATATCAAACTGAGTCTTCTTTCTTTTTCATTTTCAACTGTCAGTCTATCCATTTCTGGACACTCTCAGATTTTTTTAAATTAACTCTTCCTCCGTTGGTAAATCTTCATTTTTCCAATGTTGAGCGAATACAATTCTCACTGCAGTTAATACATGTAAAATTAAATATAAACACTCTTTCTCGTAATTTCCTACAATTATGCCTAACAAAAATAGTTCTGGCTTAAAATCTATATGTTTTTTAGTCATTTTCTCTAACCTTGTATGTATTCTTAACCAGAATCTTTTGGCTTCAGAGCATGTCCACCAAAGATGGTAATCAGTGCCTGGTTTTTGTCTACATTTCTCTGACCCGACAGCTGGGGGGGGTCAGTCCTGGTGGGGGAGGGCTGGGCTCAGCTGCCTTCACAGGAGCAGCCCCTCCCTTTAAGGGCAGCCAAAATCCAGCCTTTCTCCAAAGGTTTCCCTGGAAGATCCCTCAAAAAGGGTGAATTTAAGGAAGCTGGATTCCATTCTTTGCCAAGAGTGTCTTTTTCCTCTTATTTTTCTCTTTCTCTAGTTAGCACTACTTTTTCTATCAAGGGGAAATACCCATTCAATATGTAAAATATCTGTGTTTTCCTGAAAAAAAAAAGGCTCTAGTCCCTTCACCTTTTGTGGAAAACCCTGGGAGTTTGTGGAGAGACTGCCAGGGTCTCTTGCAGGAGCTTTTGGCAAAGCCTGTCTAGCAGAGGGAGGAAGGGGTGCAACTGGATTGGGGCAACCTGGTTTCACCCCCCCCCAGGGCTCCTGGGAGAATGGGGGGCATTCAGTCTCCCTCCTGCTTCTTTCACAGGGTTGTTACTGACAACCTCCCAGGACAGGTGCCCGGACACCCTGGAGAAAAGGCAAAGGGTATTAATGCCTTAAGCAATAAATAAGGCCCCCAATGCAGGGGGGGCAGAGGCTGATCTGGCACTAGAGAAAGGTCCAGTTGCATCTTCAGATACAATCCTCTCCGGATTTCGTTTTGACCTGCAAGGGGAGCATTGACCTGAGATGAAAACACATACACACAAACATCAAGATGCTCCCATTTCTCCGGGGGAATTTCCCCTTCCCACGTCCCCTTTCACCCCCCTTCAACCCCTGATAGAGCCAAGGCAGAGGCAGCCAGCAGAGAACCTCCGTATCCAGGGTGTCCTGATGGGAAAGCCAGAAACAGGGACCCCTCCAGTGTCATTGATCCTGCAACAAGGAGCAGGGTAAGAACCATCCAGTTGATCCCAGAGAAAGATTCATCCAAAATCCACAGGGCTATTTAGAGGTTCCCAGAGGTCCCTCCCGACAGATTCTTTTTCCACCTTTCAAGGGGTTTTGATCTCAGATGGGGGGGAGGGGAAGACCTGGAGGGAAGGAGGTGGAAAGGGAGATCAAGCTGGGGCCCACTAGCCGGCTTCTTGCCAGGAGAAAACCACCAATGGCAGGAGGGGCATCTTCTCTGTGTCCAGGATCACACAAGGCCCCGCTGGTTTGCTGGGATGCCTGGGTGCTCTCTGAGCTTCCTTGCTTTCTTCCTCGTCTTCCTGTGGACTAGCACTGACGCTGTTACCTGATCTAAGGAATGAAACGTCTGCAAGGGAAAAAAACCAAGCTCCGAGACCACCAAGGACCCCCTCATTTCATCCCCGAGTCACAAACGTTCTCCTTTATTCTTGAATGCCCCTCCCGCGGCGATGGGGTGCAGGTGCCACGCCGTGGCTGGAGTTGCACGCGGGAAAATGTGGTGGCTTTTCCTGTATTTGGGGAAGGCGGAGGAGGAGGAGGAGGAGGAGGGTGGTCTCTCATGGGGGGGGAGGGGTCTGGCCAGAGCACAGCCCCAGCCCCATTCCAGAGGGGCTCGGTTGCCGCAGCCACTTGCTCCCCGTCCTCTTTATAACCGCTGGGCTGCGCTTCTTGCCACCCCGAGTCATCCCTGGCTTGGCGCAACCAGGTTTTCTCTTGAGTCTGATCGTTGCGCCAGTTATTCCACACCTTCATGCCAGCCCCTTCCCCTTTTGTGCTAGTGCGGGGAGACGGTCCAGGCGGAGGGGGAGGGAGCTGCTCCCCTTCTCTCTAAAATGCAGCCCGAAGGCGAAGTCGGGGAACGAAGAGGAAAGGAGGGAGGAGGGATCGGGGCGCCCCTAACTAAAGTTCCCCGCGAAGTTTTCAGCGCTGCGGAAAATGCAAAATTGCTCGACACCAAACTGGACGGAATCAGCGGCAGGTCGACGTGGAAGGATTTGAGGGCTACTTTCTGGCATCCGCCACTCCCCCCCTTCCATCCCCGGCCTAAATCCCCGCCCAGCTTGGCTTCCTGGGTAGCACCCCCCCCCCTTCCTCCATCTCCCGTGGGGCCTGTCAGACCGATCGCCTCCCCCCACTGCCTCCCCCCTGCAGCGCCCATCCCTCCAGGCTCCTATCCGGGCAGAGATCCGGGGTCCAGGGACTTCGCTGGGCTCTTCTGCAGCCTCCAAGGGGGCGCCCAGCCCCACAGCCCGGGCGGCTCCATCCGCAGGTGGCTTCCGGCGGAGGGGACCCCGCCGCTTCAATGGACTTTATTTTCTTTGTGGAAGTTAGATACCCCGCCCGTCAGTCGCAGAGGGACGCGGGGCGGTGCGCAATTGAAAGTTAGAGACTCAACCCGTATCAGTGTGCAGTAGAGCCGTCAAAGGACCCGCTCGGGGGCCGCTTCCCCTTCCGAAGGTCCCTCTCCCCGTCCGTGACTAGACCTCCCCCAGCCCCACCCCCTGCGGCACGTTGGAACCCCCCCCCCCAGAGGCCCGCCCTGCCCTCCGTCTCCCCCAGGCGACCGCGGCCGGAGAGGACGGCTCAGGATCCCGAGCGATGCCCGCTCTTCCCGGGAGACGCCGCAGGCCCCGGACTTACCGCGCTGCATGTTCCTTCGCAAGCGAAGTTAAAGCCTCCAGACTCTTTGCTCTTCCTGTAAGTAAGTTTACCTTAGCATCGGGGCAATGAGGTAACATTGAGGTTAGTAGGTGGAAGAAGAACAAGAAAAGTTTCCCTTTAGTTCCAAATCAGGTTAGTTTGGCAGAAGGGAGAGAATTTTTTTCTATTTCTATTCTCTTCTATTCTACTCTATATACTCTACTCTACTCTCTCTGCTCTATTTCTGTTCCGTTCCGTTCCATTCCATTCCATATTTTCTATTCCATTCCATTCCATTCCATTCCATTCCATATTTTCTATTCTATTCTATTCTATTCCATTCCATTCTATTCCATTCTATTCTATTCTATTTTCTTTCTATTCTATTCTATTCTATTCTATTCTATTCTATTCTATTCTATTCTATTCTATTCTATTCTATTCTACTCTACTCCATTCCATTCCATTTCTATTCCATTCCAATTCTCGTCTATTCTATTCTATTCTATTTTCTATTCTATTCTATTCTATTCTATTCCATTCCATTCCATTCCATTCCATATTTTCTACTCTACTCTATTCTATTCTATTCTATTCTATTCTATTCTATTCTATTCTATTCTATTCTATTCTATTCTATTCTATTCCATTCCATTCCATTCCATTCCATTCCATTCTATTCTATTCTATTCTATTCTATTTTCTATTCTATTCTATCCTATCCTATCCTATCCTATCCTATCCTATCCTATCCTATCCTATTCTATTCTATTCTATTCTATTCTATTTTATTCTACTCTACTCTACTCTACTCCATTCCATTCCATTTCTATTCCATTCCAATTCTATTCTATTATATTCTATTCTATTCTATTCTATTTTCTTTTCTATTCCATTCCATTCCATTCCATTCCATTTTCTATTCTATTCTATTCTATTCTATTCTATTCTATTCTATTCTATTCTATTCTATTCTATTCTATTCTACTCTACTCTACTCTACTCTACTCTACTCTATTCTATTCTATTCTATTCTATTCTATTCTATTCTATTCTATTCTATTCTATTCTATTCTATTGTATTCTGTGTGGAAACTGCTGAGAAAGCCAATGCAGTCCTAGGCTGCATTAACAGAGGGATAGTATGATAATCTTGTGAAGTGTTAGCACCGCTTTAGAAAGCCTTGGTAAGTCCACACTCGGAATAATGTATCCAGTTTTGGTTGCCACAATATAAAAAAGAGGTTGAGACTCTCGGAGTGCAGAGAAGATCAACCAAAGTGATGAGGGGATTGGAGGCGAAAACAAAAAACCTCCGTGTCAGGAGGAGCCCCGGTGGGAACAATTAAACTATCAACGTCTCAAGCGATAGAAAAGTAGACTGCAGCCCTAAAAGGATCCGCTCAGGAGAACTCGCTCAGACTTAGATCAGTGTTTCTCAACCTTGACAATTTTAAGGCATGTAGACTTCAACTCCCAGAATTCCACAGCCAGCATTGCTGGCTGTGGAATTCTGGGAGTTGAAGTCCACATGCCTTAAAATTGTCAAGGTTGAGAAACACTGCCTTAGATGCATAAAAATTGGAAGGACGATGTGATTCCTACAATGGAGGGACGGCTGCAGAAGTTAGTGGAGTTGGCAGAAAAGGCTAAATGGACTGCTTTGATTAAAGAAAAGCACACCATTCCGTTTCTACGTGGAAACTGCTTTTGGACTTTGTGCTTGAGGTGGAGCTTTGATTTGAAGCGTTGATTTTGGGTTTCGCTGATTAGATAGGTTCGTTTTTATAGAAATGGCTAGTTTATGTTATTATGTAAAAGTAAAATGTTGAAGTTATATCTTATTACCTTATTCTACTGAACTCAAAGGAGTCAGAAGTCAATATTTTTTTTTCCTTTCTCCCCTCCACCTTATACTTTTCTCTCTTCCCCTTTTCCTCCCTTATTTTACACTTATTTTCTCTTTTCTTTGTATTTCTTATATTTATTTCTTATTTTCTCTTTTCTTTGTATTTCTTATACACACACACACACACACACACAAGGCAAGGCAAAAGTGATTATTAAAAAAAGTAGAATTGCAGTATAGCACTCAAAAATGCTAAGATGCAATCAATCAAACCGGTCTGTATGAAAAACTTTCTTCTTATTATTATTAAAAAGTTTTATACAAATTTTAAACAATATCCCCCCCCAAATAACCCCCTCCCTCCCCTCTCACTTCCCAGAGCTCGTTACAGGGTTACAAATAAACAAGCAAATTCTAAATAAACTTATCCAACTATACAAATAATAAAATCGATAATATACTTTAACTCAAATACAAAAAAAATTAACAATATAAGCATTTCCAAATTGAGAACTAAAAATTATTCATAATCTGCATAATGCATTTTAAACCCATATAATAACCCATATTTACTCTACATATAATTTATCCATCTTCACCTTGCTGAGGTGTATATTTCTTTTAAACAACCATTCATCCATAATAAACACAAAATTTTCCCTCCAATATAACCTAACCAACAAACTTACCTTCGATAAAATTGGCTCTTTGCTTTTTACCCCTAAGAAAGTCTATTAATACCCTCCTACTTAAAAAGTTTCAGCAAACCATTCATCTTCTAAAATTCTCACCAACAGAGATCATTAGAATTTAAATTCTTTTACATATTTACCCATGATATAATTATTTTTCACTTTAAATTAAAAATTTATAATATATATACTCCCAAATATTTAAACTTTTCCACTAAATCAACACCTTCTATTATTCTTTTTCTTTACATCTACATACTACAGAAATCATTCACTGTTCCTTTAAAACATACTAAATACAAATCATTCACTATTCCTTTAAAACATCGTCCATCTCAAAAAACTACTACAAAAGTTCATCATTTCCTTTTCTTTATTCCAACATCCATCTTCTGCTGTTCTTTTAATTTACATCTATAGGCTGCATTCTGAGTCATTCTCAGTTCCTTTAAAAAATCTTCTGTCTCAAGAGACTGCTGCTGCGGTTCAGCCTGTATTTCACCTACATCCAATAGGATAGCACTTTCAACCGGCTGCTCTTCCAACTTTTCTTCTATTATCTCAGGTCGTAAAGATAATGGAGAGCCCACCTTCAAAACCGAAGTGTAAAAAATCTTTTGCTTTTGAAATTGTATTAAGTCTGTAATGTATCCCCGCATAATTCAGCACTATTCCAACGGTATTTCCCATCTGAAATGAACCTGTCGTTTTTTGAGCTCATCAACCAAAAAAACAAAATCCTTTCTTTTTCTAAGAATTTTTTGAAGGTATTTCTTTTAAAATTATAACATCTTGAGCTGCAATTTGAAATCTCTGCTTATGAAAAGCCTGTAAAATTTCATTACGAAGTGATCTCCTAGAAAAATAGATAACCACATCTTGTGGCCAATTCCTCTGTCTCGCAACCCTAGAATTAACCCTAAAACCTTTTTCCGTCTCTCTCAATATTTCTTCAGGCTCAGCCCCCAAAATGAAAGCTATATCTTTTACCACCACTTGTCTCAAATCCTCTTGCATATTTTCCTTCATTCCCCTTATTCTTAAAGCAAATTCCATGTTTCTGTACTGTAACATAGTAATTTCATCCTGTATTATTTCCACGTTGTTTTCCACTTTGTCAATTCTATCTTCCAGTTTTTCAAAATTTTCCACATCATCATCAATATGCTCATTCAGAAGATCTATGTGACCAACAAACTTTTGAAACGCAAACGCTAAATCCTCTCTCAGTTTCATGAATTTATTTTCAATAAAAACCTCCATCTCTTCTTTAATCTGTCGTGCCTTTTTTTCCAAGGCATCCTGTAAATCTTTAAGTATACATGCTGAAGACAATGGAGAAGGTGGTGGAAACTTAGACTTAGCTTGCTGTGCTGTCTGCATTAGATTGAGGCTTTAGAAGCAACAGAAGCTCAGAGATGCTTTGAAGCCATTTTATTTTTAAGACCACTTGTAAAAAGTCTGCTAAAATCTTATAAAATCAACAAATACCCCCCCCCAAAAAAAAGAAAAAAGGAGAAGGGGAAAAAAGACAAAAGCCCCCTTAAAAGAAAAAAAGATTCTTGCAATTTATACAAATACAAAATCTGTTACATTGTTCCAAGTAGAAGTTCCGCTCCTTTCACTCAATGAATCAACATCTCAGCGCCATTTTTCACCACTCTTAATTAAAGGAAGGAGAAGATAAGTTCTTTTCCAGAGTTAAAGTCTCGAAATAACCCCCATTTTAATCTCTGCTGGTCAGCTCTGTCTGCTTTAAATTTTACTCATAAGTTCATTTTAAGCGCAGATGTGGAAGCAGCGTCTAGCTTTGCCCTGGAGAAAATCAGGGCAAAGGCATCCTGGAATGTGGAGAACACACCTGACTCCGTGGGAGCTCTCACCCTCTGACCACCAAAAAAGAAAACTTTGGGGTCTCGGGGAGCTCTACCACTATCTGTGGAAAGCCCACCTCCTCCCCTTTGCCAGGGGAGAGAGGTTCCAAGCCGCAAGACAGCTGTTGCTCGCTGTCTCAGCTGGCTTTGACACGTCACAGGGGGCTGAAGAAAGCCGCCATTGCCATGGCCGCCATGGCTGAAGAAAGCCGCCACCCACCGGAAGCCTGTATGAAAAACTTTCTGTATGCAGTTGTATTAACCACCAGGACACCGGCTCTCCTAGTCGGCTGACAAAGAGGGGTGGAGAGCCGGTGTCCTGGTGGTTCATACAACTGCGTAGTACATAGGCTGACATTCTTATATTTATCAATAATTTTGGCTTATACATATCCTTATTATTTTAACATTCAGTCTTTAGAGACAATCAATGTCCTAATTAGTTTTCCCCAGTTTTTAATTTCCCCGTTAATATTTAACTTTAACGTGTAGCATTTATAATTTCCAAATTTTAAGTAACCAAAGTTGCCATTATCACAATTCATCACAAAGTCTAATATTCAGAATGCACCTCTTATCTGTTGGGATATATTCTATTTCTCACCATCTTACATCAACTAATTGATAATGTAGTACACCAGTGCTTTTTTTCTAAAAAAAGAAAAAAGGTGCCGGAAGTCACACTCGTGATGCAACCGCCTTGCCTACCCTACAAGTTCCATCCAAAAAAGGTGCTGGAGCTCCGTTCTGGGCGTTCTGTGAGAAAAAAAAAAAAAAAAACCCTGAGTATAACATTCTTATTTTCTATTAATTTCCAAACATCTTAAATTTAGTAACCAAATTTGATAGCGGTCAACTTAAGCAAGGACCGGCAGGGCTTTGCTGTTGCAATACATTGAGCTGACGGCCACTTCACACCGAGCAATGGCAGTCAAATGGGGAGGAGCCTGAAGGCGTCATTGAGATGACCCACGTGAAAGCTTAACTTAGCAAAGCTCAAAGCATTTCCAGCTCTTTGGTACCCGGCAGCTGCGAGACTGTTCGCTGGTTCTTCTTTCAGCCTTTCACTTGGGCGAAGCGGCCGTGATGCAGCGCGGTGAGTCCCTGGGCGAGGGGGCGATTGCTCTCTGCCGCGGTCAGACGGGGAGCAGGAGGGCAGGGCGAGGGGGCTCTTGGCGCCCCTCGGAGCGGCCCCTGAGCGGTTCCTTTTGGGGCTGCCGTCTACTTTTCTACCGCTTTAAGCTGTGATGTTTCCAGCTGGGGGGTCCGCCTGGGACGGAGGGGCGGGGTAGCTCTCTTCCACAAAGGAAAGGAAAGGAAAGAGATTTAAGCGGGGGGGGGGGATCCGCTCCGTCAAAGCCCACCTGCGGAAGGAGCTGGCCCGCCAGAGCAGTGGGGTTGGGCGCCCCCCTTGGAAGGCTGCACAAGAGCGCGGGATGGGCGCCGCGCTGTGGGGCGGCGGGGAGGGGGATGCTCAGTCTGCCAAAGCCCACGGTGTGGGGGGGGGGGGAAAGAGGAGCGCTGCCCACGGAGCACTGCGGGCTGCCTGTTTAGGCCGGGCCGCCGGGTCCTCACCCCTTTCCATGCCGCCCTGCCTTGACTTACTTGGTGCGGGGCGGTTTCCATTGACAAGAACAGAATAACAGGGTGGTAGGGACCCTGGAGGTCTACTAGCCCAGCCCCCTGCTCAAGCAGGAGACCCTCTATGCTGTTTCAGACAAATTCCTGCAACCGTTCTTCCTGTTTTCGCCTCCACTCCCCTGATCACCTTCTGTTGCTCTTCTCTGCACTCTTTCTAGAAGCGTCTCAACCTCTTTTTTATATTGTGGCAACCCAAACTGGATACATTATTCCGAGTGTGGACTTACCAAGGCTTTCTAAAGTGGTGCTAACACTTCACAAGATTATCCTACTATCCTTCTGTTAATGCAGCCTAGGATTGCATTGGCTTTCTCGGCAGTTGCCACACACTGCTGGATCCTAGGAATAGACTGGACTGGACTAGATTGGACTGGACTAGACTAGACTAGAGTAGACTGGAATATGGAATATGGAATATGGAATAGAATAGAATAGAATAATAATAAATAATAAACATTTAGAATTAGAATTTCAAGGAACAAATTTTCAGCAGTTGTTCAATTAAATTGTATTACATTTTATGTTTACCTGGAGATGTTATTGAGATCCATTGTGCACTAGGATTTTTGAGTAAAAAAGAATAAAATCATACTTTTTCAATCAAAGTTTGCTCTGGGGGGGGGGTCGGAGCTAACTTGAATGGATGATGGACATTGAATTTCTGCCTCCTCTGGACTATCACAGAGAATTGATTAAGGCATATAATACCCAATTAAGGACTATGAAAATTTAAGAGATTATGAAACATGAGTTACTTTCCTTGCTTTCCGCCTGAAGTTTGGATTCTAGAATGTTGGCTAGAGCCACACAAGTTAAAAAGGGGAAAAGCCTGATTGGAGTAATAAAGAACGAAAAGGGAGAAAGATGTAACACGATGAGAGAAAAATTGTTGATATTTCAGAAGTTTTTTGAAAAGTTATATAAAGGAAAGGAAATAAATTTGAATGAAAGTCAGGCATATATAGAAAAGAATTTCAACTGTAAAATTTGAGAATGTGATAAATAATGGAATCACAAATAGAAGAGGAAGAGATACTGGAAGTTCTTCTTCTTCTTCTTCTTGTGCCATATCCGTTATCGGACGTTGGTGATCCTGTTTTTATCAGCAGCCACAGGAAAAAGTGCTGCTGAGTTTTGTCCAAACCAGTCCCTTAGATTTTGAAGCCACGATGTTCTTCTTCTGCCTGGACCTCGTTTGCCTTCAATCTTTCCCTGGAGGATTAAATGGAGTATGCCGTATTTTTCTGGGTGTCTCATCACATGTCCGAAATATTCTAATTTTCGTTTTTTAATTGTTTTGATGATTTCCCTTGGCTTCCCCAGGCGGCTTATCACCTCCTCATTTCTGATCTTGTCAACCCAGCTTATACGTAACAGCTGCCTATAAATCCACATTTCAAATGCTTCTAGTCTCTTCAGGTGGCCTTCTGTCAGAGACCAGCTCTCTACTCCGTAGAGCAGGATAGAAAAAATATAACATCTGACAAGCTTGATTTTCAGTCTTAGGCTTATGTTGTGACAGCAGAAGACCTTTTTCATTTTGAAGAATGCTGTTCGGGCTTTTTCTACCCTTGTCTTTACTTCAATAGTCATGTCCCAGCTTTCATGTATATTGGAACCAAGGTGTGTGATTCTTTCAACTTTTTCTAGTGGTATTCCTTCTGAATTTATTGGTGGTAACTTAACAGGGTTGTTTGCTGATGACCATGATCTTGGTTTTTGAGGTGCTAAGCTTCAAGCCATATTTTTCAGATATTTCTGCAACTCTGTTGATGAGGAGTGGAAGTTTTTAATAAATTGAAAATAGGCAAAGCACCAAGGTTAGATGGACTAGGCGCAGAATATTATAAAATTTTAAAGGATTATTGGTGTCGAAAATGAGGTTAATTTTTAATAAAATAATGGAAGGGAAAATTATTCCAAGTTCCTGGAAGCAATCTCTGATAGTATTGGTAGAGAAACCTAATAAACTCAGGATCATATAGACCAATATCCCTTATTAATCATGATGCTAAGATTTTTACAGCAATATTGACAAATAGATTGAATATCGTTTATAGAGACTTATATTAAAAATGACCAATGTGGAATTATAAGAGACCAACAAATGTCAGATGTAGTAAGAAGGGTATTAAATTTAGGCTATTACATAAAGAATCAAAACTTTAAAGCTGGTTTATTAGCATTAGACTTTTTTAAGGCCTTTGATAGTGTGGAATGGCTTACATTGAAAATATTAATAGAGAAATTAAGTTTTTGAATTTTTTTTAGAAAGGTGATAAATCAACTATACTCAAAGAATAAGGCAAGAATAGTCATAAATGATGGTGTTACAGAGACAATAACCTTAAGCCGGGGAACTTATCCCCAGTTCTATTTGTATTATTGATGGAGGTTTTGGCAAATACAATTGGGAAAGATTCATTGATTGAAGGAATTGGTGTATGTAAGAAAATGAAAATAAATTTATTTGCAGATAATACATTACTAATATTTCAAAATCTTATAGCTACTATAGAGAGGGTATATTCACATTTGAATGAATTTGGGAAATATAGTGGATTGCAAATAAATTGGGAAAAATTAGAAATGATGTTATATAACTATAGTAAAGAAGAAATAGATGTATTGAAGAAAAATATAAATTAAAAATAGTAGATAGTATCAAATATTTAGGTATTAACATCCCAAAAAATATTCAAGAATTAAAGAAGATAAATTATGAGAAGTTAAAGAAAGATATAAAAGATAAAATGGATAAGTATGGAAAAGTAAAATTATCATGGTTCGGAAGAATTGCAGCAATAAAAATGAAAGTTTTACCAAAAATTAACTTTTTTGTTTTGGATGATCCCAATTAAGTTTTCAGATAAAGAATTAAAGGAAATACAGAGATTGCTGGGGGTATCTTGTAATGGAGTCAAGAGAGCAAGAATAAGCAAAGCTTTATGGTATGAACGATTAAAAAAGGGTGGGCTGGGTCTTCCAAATGTTAGAAATTATTGGGTAGCTAATCAATTAAGGGTGGTCCCAGATATTATAGCAGATAGAGATTTATTATGGAGCGATATAGAATTGAATGAATTAAGCGAAATAGGCGATCCTATACAAACATATTGGTTTAAAAAAGATATTTAAAAAATGTTAAGAGAATTCAAAATCCCTTTTTAAAAAACCTGATAGAATTAGGGGATAAATGGAGATATCGGTTAATGCCAGGAATTTCTCCTTTAATACCTGTAGTAGAAATGGAGAAATTCCCTAAGATTGAACTGAAAGATTGGATTAGTAAATTTAAAAAAATCAGATATATAAATGGGAAGACTGGAAGAACAAGAAAAAGAATATAATACAATCAAAGAGTGTTTTATCAGATACTAAATTAAATTATTTGAATTTAATACAATTAGAGAAATGGATAAAAATGGAAAATTCGAGGAGAAAGATAGACAGTTAACAAAATTTGAAATGATTATAAAAGAAAGTGAGGAAAATGAAGAATATATAGGTAAAGGAAGAATTTGGAAAATATACAGAATATTAACTGAACTAGAAGATCCGGCAAAAGATTTAAAATTAATTTGGGAAACAGATTTAGGAGAAATAAACAATAAAGATTGGAAAAATATTTGAAACAGAAGAGTATATAAGAATATGTCAGAGTTAAGGAAAATGAATATAAAGTGATATGGAGGTGGTACCTAACACCACGCAAATTAAATCAAATAGATGTTAAATATACAAATATTTGCTGGAGGTGGGAGAAAAAGATTGGAACATATAAATATATGTGGTGGGATTGTGACACTGCACAAAAGATATGGGACATGGTGTTTAGGGAAATTACAGAACTTTTGAAGGTAAATTTAGATATGTCACCGAGGATTGCATTATTGTTGCTGGTGGAAAAACAAGATATAAATGAAACAAAAAAGGAATTGATTGTAAATTTGATAATGGCAGCTAGATTAGTGAGGGTTAAACAATGGAGAGGGAACTGGGCTATTCAAAGAAATGAGTGGTATAATGAAATATGGAATATGGCAATAAATGATAAATTAACAACAGCAATGCTTTTTTTCTTTAAAAAAAAAAAAAGGTGCCGGAACTCACACACGTCATGCAACCTGCCTTGACTACCTTATAAGGTTCCATCCCAAAAAGGTGCTGGAACTCCATTCTGGACAATCTATGAGAAAAAAAGCCCCGAACAACAGAAATTAAATTTAAAAAAGGGATGATTAAAGTAAATAATTATAATGAAATATGGGATGACTTAATAAAAACAATCTTGGTGGAAGGCAAAGGGAATAAACCTGCTCCAGAATACATGCTGTTTTGGAGGGGATAAGGGCACAATTGAGGTATATTGTTTATTGTTAGTTGTTACATAAGAAGAAATATAGGTAATAAAATGGTCTCCAGGGGTGTGGGTGCACTGTATATTTGTGTTTGTTATACTTTTTATTTAGATTTATATGTGTTATGTTTGTATTATTTGTATTTGAATAAAATAAAATTAAAAAAATAAAATAAAAAATAAATTAAAGTTCGCCCTGCTTTTGTCTCCTGAGTCTGGTGTGGAAACGGGATGGGGTGTGGGTGCCTCATTGGTGAAGAAACCATGTGACTTTGCATCCTTATGGAGCTGACATCCTGGTTCACTGGACACACAAGGAAGCCTCCTAAGTGGAAAGAGCTGGAGGTGCTTCCCATCCCCCCCCCTCAAGCAGGAGGATCTATACCAGGGATAGGCAACCTTGGCTCTTTTATGACTCCTGGACTTCAACTCCCAGAATTCCTGAGCCAGCATGGCTCAGCTTGGAAACCTCTCCCTTTCCCCTGAGCATGGCTGGCTCAGGAATTCTGGGAGTTGAAGTCCAGGAGTCATAAAAGAGCCAAGGCTGCCTACCCCTGATCTATACCATCTCAGACAAGTGACTCTCCAGGCTCTTTGGAAAAAACTCGGGTGATGGAACGTCCACAACTTCCGGAGCAAAGCTGTTCCACAGGTTAATTGACCTCACCTCATGAATTTTTTTCCCCTTAATTCGAGGTTGCTTCTCTCTCTGACCAGTTTCTAACCATCGTTTCTTCTCCTGCCCTCTGGTGCTTTGGAAAATAATTTGACCCCCTCTTCTTTGTGGCAGCCCCTCAAATACTGGACCACAGCTATCATGTCTCCCCTGTTTCTTTTTTTCTTTAGACCAGCCAAACCCACGTCCTGCAGCCGTTCTTCCTATGTTTTATTCTCCAAGCCTTGGATCGTCTTTAATTAATCTCTAGACACTTTTTTGGCTAAGTTTCAAATTTAGTAGCTCTCAACAGCTGGCTCGGAGGGAGAACAGAGCAAACTTCCCCCTCCCAGCTATACATATTTTCTCCCTCAGAGGGAAGAGCTGGGAAAGGAGCAGGCAAGGGGGGATCTTCCTCAGGAATTGAGGCACCCTTATATCACGATTCACTGGTCGATTAGGCATTATTATGTGACCAATGTAACTTTTCAATTTGCATAGTGGTTTTTTCCCTCCCCTTTGCCAATCTAATATGGTCAGTAGGCGGAATTTGCTCCGCCTACTAAGTACAATTACTTCACTGCCCCGATGCCAACTGGCAGAAGGATAAAGAGTTTGGAGGAGTAGCATGCAAAGGAACATGCAGTGCGGTAAGTCCATTTCCATTTTACGCTGTAGTGCTGAAAACGTAAACGTTAGTTTACGGGCTGCCCGATGCCCCCTTTTCGTTCGCGGAATTCTTTTTCGTGCTGCATTTTAGCGTTGCGTTTTATGCAGCGCTGAAAACGTCTCTGTAAACTTTAGTTTACGCGCTGCCATATGCCTCTTTTCCTTTGCGTTCGCCGAATTCTTTTTCGTGCTGCATTTTAACGTTCCGTTTTACGCAGCGCTGAAAACGTCTCCGTAAACTTTAGTTTACGCGCTGCCATAAGCCTCTTTTCCTTTGCGTTTGCGTTCGCGGAATTCTTTTTCGTGCTGCATTTTAGCGTTGCGTTTTATGCAGCGCTGAAAACGTCTTCGTAAGCTTTAGTTTACGCGCTGCTATAAGCCTCTTTTCCTTTGCGTTCGCGTTCGCGGAATTCTTTTTCGTGCTGCATTTTAACGTTGCGTTTTATGCAGCGCTGAAAACGTCTGTGTAAACTTTAGTTTACGCGCTGCCATAAGCCTCTTTTCCTTTGCGTTCGCGTTCGCGGAATTCTTTTTCGTGCTGCATTTTAGCGTTGCGTTTTATGCAGCGCTGAAAACGTCTGTGTAAACTTTAGTTTACGCGCTGCCATAAGCCTCTTTTCCTTTGCGTTCGCGTTCGCGGAATTCTTTTTCGTGCTGCATTTTAGCGTTGCGTTTTATGCAGCGCTGAAAACGTCTCCGTAAACTTTAGTTTACGGGCTGCCCGATGCCCCCTTTCCCTTTTTTTATTAAAAGTTTTAAAAATTTTATACAATATATATCCCAAATCTCTCCCCCTTTCCCCCCTCCCCCTTCCCAGAACTGATTACAGGGTTACAAATAAACTATCATGATCTAACTAACATTACCCAACTGTACTAACAATAAAATCCATAACATACTTTAACTCCTTTTCAAGATAAATATTAACAAATTAAAAACAAAAATAATAATATAATTAAACCATAACACTAAAAATAATATAAATTCAACCATATGAAACTATTAATAATAATCTAAAATTTACTCATAAGCTAAATAATACTTTTTAGTCTCATATTTCTTCTGAATATAATCTGTCCATCTTCTCCAAACTGAAATATAGCTTTTTTTTTTTTAAAAAAATATTATTTTATTTTTATTACAATCATAAGAAAAAAAATTCAGGTACATAACAAGTTAAAATACAACACACAAATTCTGGCATTGCTCACCCATTTCCCCCCAAACCGCATCCCCCTCTCATCTTTTCACTTCCCCCTTCCTTCTTCTTCCTCACTCTCCTCCTCTCCTCCCTCTCTCCTCCATCTTTCTACTTGCTTATCCCTCTCCTCTTCTTCTCAGTCGGATGCAGTCTAGGGGAAAATGCCCGAGCAATCCTCTATCACCAAAAAAAGAAAAAAAGAAAAAAAAATCTTAAAAATATAAAACTATTCCTACTTATCTGAACTATTGAACATACTACCCATACTCTCCCTTCCCCCCCACCCCCTTCTCTCCCCCCCCCCGTTTCCCAGAGCTCAGTACAGGGTTACACACACACACACAAAAAAACTAAACATAATCAACTTAAATTTACTACTTATCCAATAACCAAAATCATAATAACCCTTAACTCTCTGCAAACTTCAATTCATAATTTAATAAAAATCCATTATTCATAAAATAAATGAAACTTTGTTGTTCCATACTTCTTCTGAATATATTCTATCCATCTTCTCCATACAGAAACATATCTCTTTTGTGAATGGTCCTTTAAATAAGCAGAAATTTTAGCCATTTCTGCTAAGTTAGAAACCTTGAATACCCATTCTTCTAAAGCAGGCAAAGAATCTATTTTCCAATACTGACTGACCAATAGTCTTGCTGCTGTTATTAAATTCAGCATTAAAATAGTTTCTTTAACATCAAAATCCACAAAAATACCCAAAAGAAATAATTGGGGAGTAAATTTAATTTTCCTTTTAAAAACCTTTTGAATGTTCCACCAAATAATAATCCAAAAAGCTTTAATATTTTTGTAAGTCCACCAAACATGAAAATAAGTTGCATCCAAGGAACCACATCTCCAACATTTGGGTTGCAAATTCAGATACATACAAGATAACTTTTTAGGATCCAAATGCCATCTATAAAACATTTTATAAAAATAGCTTTCTTGTGAATAATCCTTCAAATAAGCAGAGATTTTTGCCATTTCTGCTAAATTGGACACCTTAAGTATCCATTCTTCCATCGTAGGCAAAGAATCTTTCTTCCAATATTGCCCCACCAATAATCTTGCAGCTGTTATAATTAACTTCAAATTAATTTCTTTAACATCAAAATCTACAATAACACCTAACAAAAATAATTGCGGTGTAAACTTTATCTTTCTCTTAAAAATCTTTTGCATTTCCACCTATTTCCTTTTTGTTCGGCGGCTTCGCTTTCCTCCTCCATTTTACCGAACGGAAACAGCTTCCTCTCCCTCCGTTTGGACTCTCTGTCCGCACTACCAAAAAAGGGAAGTGGCTGGCATGAAGGTGTCAAACGAAGACCTGGTGTGCGAAGCCAGGGATGACTCAGGGTGGCAAGAAGCGCAGCCCAGCGGTTATAAAGAGGACGGGGAGCAAGTTGGTGCGGCAAGTCCCTGACTGAGCCCCTCTGGAATGGGGCTGGGGCTGTGCTCTGGCCAGACCCCTTTCTCCCCCCCCCATGAGAGACCACCCCTCCTCCGCTGCCTTCCCCAAATACAGGAAAAGCCACCACATTTTCCTGCGCGCAACTCCAGCCTGCACCTGCACCTGCCCCTGCACCCCCTCGCTGCGGGAGGGGCATTCAAGAATAAAGGAGAACATTTGTGACTCTTCTCGGAGCTTGGTTTTTTTTCCTTGCAGACCTTTCATTCCTTAGATCAGGTAACAGCGTCAGTGCTAGTCCACAGGAAGACGAAGAAGAAAGCAAGGAAGCTCAGAGAACAAACACCAAGGCAGCCAAGCAAACCAGCGGGGCCTTGTGCGATCCTGGACACAGAGAAGATGCCCCTGCTGCCATTGGTGGTTTTCTCCTGGCAAGAAGCCGGCTAGTGGGCCCCAGCTTCATCTCCCATTCCACCTCCTTCCCTCCAGGTCTTGTCTCCCCCCCTCCCCCCATCTTAGATCAAAAACCCTTGAAAGACGGAAGAGGAATCTAGACTGGTCTGGAGGGACCTGTGGAAACCTCCAAGTAGCCCTGTGGATTTTGGATGAATCTTTCTCTGGGATCAACTGGGTGGTTCTTACTCTGTTCCTTGTTGCAGGACTATGGAGATTGGTGGTGTTCCTGTTTCTGGGTCTCCAACTAGGACATCCCCCCCTCCCCGGAGTCAGAGGTCAGTTTGCAGAGAAGCCAAAATCTTCTCCAGCTTTTCTCTGCTGGCTGCCTCTGTCTCAGCTCTATCCTGGGTTGAGGTGTGTGTGTGTGTGTGTGTGTGTGTGTGTGTGTGTGTGTGTGTGTGTGTGAGAGAGACAGAGACAGAGACAGAGAGACAGAGGGGGGGAGATGTGAGAGGGGCAATTAATACCCTTTGCCTTTTCTCCAGGGTGTCTGGGCACCTGTCCTGGGAGGTTTTCAGTAACAACCCAGTGAAAGAAACCGGAGGGAGACTGAATGCCCCCCATTCTCCCAGGAGACCTGGGGGGGGGGCTTGAAACCAGGTTGCCCCAATCTAATTGCACCCCTTCCTCCCTGTGCTAGACAGGCTTTGAAAAAAGCTCCTGCAAGAGACCCTGACACTCTCCCCACAAACTCCCAGGGTTTTCTACAAAAGGTGAAGGGACTAGAGCCTTTTTTTCCCAGGAAAACACAAAGACATTTTACATAGTGAATATGTATTTCCCTCTTGCTGACATGAGAAAGAGAAAAATAAGAGGAAAAGACACTCTTGGCAAGGAATGGAATCCAGCTTCCTTAAATTCACCCTTTTTGAGGGATTTTCCAGGGAAACTTTTGGACAAAGGCTGGATTTTGGCTGCCCCTGAAAGGGAGGGGCTGCTCTTGTGAAGGTAGCTGAGCCCAGCCCTCCCCCACCAGGACTGACCCCCAACTGTCCGGCCACAGAATCCTAGAGGAAGCTTTTTAGCCCCCGCCCTCCAAAATCTGGCTTCTGCTCAGAGTCGCCATCCAGATGAAAGCAAACTGGAAAGACCTTTGCAGTCTCTACTTGAGAAAGAGAAAAGCCCAAAACAGGCTCAGATGTTTTACCAGCCGGTGAGACCCCTTCAGAAGAGACCCTCCCCCTGCCCACAACACAGAGTTACAATTCAGAAAGGGAGGAAAAGTAGTAAAAAATTGTCAGTAAAGTCATTTATCTACTGACTTTGTCTGACCGCAACCTGCATGTTTGATGGCTAAGCAAAAATGCGGAAAAACTGAACAATTTTTTTTTAAATCATGCCCTGGTCATTTCACGTTTTGACTATTACAATGGGCCCTACTTGGACCTACCCTTGAAGACAATTTGGAAGCTACAACTGGTGCAGATCGCTGTGGCAAGGATAGTTCTTGGGGCCCCTGAGTGGCCCACGTCCTACAGCTGTTTTGTGAATGGTGATGGTGTTCAATTGTCTGAAGTGGCTTCTTCGGTGTTCTTGTAGGTCAGGATGGATTCCAAATTGCAGCCCATCTTCAGATCCAAAGTGAGAATCATGGGATAGGAGGTGAGTGTGGGAGAGAAGTGGGGAGGATACTCTGACAGCCACTCCTGCAAAGGCATTGCCTACAGCCCGGAACAATTGGGGTTGTCTTCATGATAGCTCCTTGCACAGAAGCCCCCCCCCGTGATCTTGGGAAGCCACAGGGGGTAATAAATACAAAAAAGAAGGCTAGATATTCTACAGCTAAGGGAAAGATCCAGAGGATTCAAAGAGGGCTCTGAGGCACAGCTGAGTCCCTGGAGAAAATTTGTTATTGCCACTGAGGAAAGATGACTTTTGTGGTCAGCTTTCCTCAAACTCCGGGTGGGGGGTGTTAGGTTCAGCTGTCACAACTGTCTCATGACTGTTTCTTCACAGATCAAGGGGGATCTTTGCTTGCTTGGAACTTCAAGTTTCTCTCGCAATGGTAAGCAAATTTGAGTTTGGGAGATATTTCTGGGTTGGAGTAAGAATCTGGTAAGATTCAGGTAAATCTCACTCCTTTCAGTGGATCTACTCAATGTGCGATCCTTTGAAAATATAAACCTCCATCTTGAATTGCACATATCTGATCTGAAGAGCTGAGGAATGAGAGATGAGTTTATTAATGGCAGCCCATTTCCCTCACTGTATAGTTGGAAGAGGATCTGCCCCAAATTCTGCCATCTTGCCTTGGGAATCTCCACTCCGGGACCCCCAGTTCATCATCCTCTCCTAATTCTTAGTTTTCATTTCTGGAGGAGTCAATGCCGCCGTGTAATACATAGAAGATTTCAAGGATAAAAAATGATATATTCCAAGGGCTGATATTCCCTCCAATCTATTTATCTTTATGAAGTTCAAGGGTATTCTCATATCCAGAGTTGGAGCCTTTTTAAATCCAATTTGTTCTCGATTCCTCCAAGTGTCTCATATTTATTGTTGCAAAACATATATTATTATAATATATTATTATGCTCTGAGGCTATTCAGCAATTGGTGGTAAGTTCCAGGATTAGCCCCTTTCAGCCTTGATATATGTCTGTATGCAGAGAAAGGGCACAATTATCTACCATTGTACATCCATCCATCCACCCGACCCTACCCTTCTGGGTAGTTGTAGGGACAGCAAGAGGTCCCTGGGCTCAGGATTATGGGCCCCAGCCTAGACTTGTCCTTCACAATGAAAACATGCAGAAGCCAGACAGATTTTTTTTTAATTTCGGGGATTGCTTGTATCCAGAAACTATATCAACACTGTTTGCAGTTAAATCAATGATGGATATTCTCTCTTTGGAGTTCAAAATGTGCCTCATGTTGCTTTCTCGTTTCCTTGCATCCGAAGGAGAATTCCAGAAGGCCTCCGGGTATCTTTTGACTTTCAAGGAAGACTCCCCAACTTTGTTGGTAAGTCCTTTTGACCCACAAAGATTGACCCTCAGTTGATTCTCTTCCATAGGGATTCCAGGATTTAGGGAGAATGAGATCAAGGTTGGCAATAGCCAATTGTCTAGTTGGACAAATAGCTATGAGGACCTAGCAAAGGCAAAGCAACTTTTATAGCCTTCACAGGGAATTCATCTTAGGCCTAGTAGGTCTATACCGCATTCAGAACTGAACATATACGCCAAAGAGGAGATATGATGTCTGGGGATTACAACTCAACTCCATTCTAATTAATGTTCTTCTAAATTGGATTTTAGGTGTAGCAAAGCTGTCTGAGAGTATTTGCAGGAGCTTGGTTGGGAAGGGAGAGATTGGGACAGGTGCTGCTGGCTTGGGGTGTGGCTGGTGTGGCTGGAGAAAAAGATAGAAAAGGGAAGGGAAGGAAAGGGCCGGGGTTGCTGTTGCAGTTCGTCAGGTGAAGGTAAAGGAACTGGAAGTTTTATTTGTTTTTCTTCGTAAGGAGGATATTTTAAACAGAGGCTAGAGGGAGAGAGAGAGTGGAGTTTTTAAGGCTTCCTTCGTGAGGGGGATATCTCAAACTGAGGCAAGAGAGAGATTGTGTGGAGCGGAGGTGGCAGAGACTCCTAGCCTCAGATTTTAATAATAAAGATAAAGGTGTGTGTGTGGGGGGGAAGGTTTTGGACGCTGAAACCTGACTGAAGGAGAAGCAACAGAAAGAGAGGAGAGACTGTTGGTGGCTATAGCTGCTGCGAAGCCTGGAAAACTATTTGGACTGCGACTATTACTGCTGCTACAGATTTTAAGACATTGTGGGGGAGTTTCCCTGGGGGACGAGTTATTGTTACAGCACACTGACTGTTGTTGTTTCTACTGCTGTCTGGATCCGGGGTTTTTCCTCCATCCCACTTGACTCTGAACGATCACTGAGCAATCTCTTATCTCTGCTGCTTTATCGGCCTTGGGCTGTTGGATATCATCGTAGCATTGACTATTGTGACTGGTTACTTTCGTTCCTGGAAGCCCCTCCTTGACGACAAGAGCCTGCTACCTATTAATTCTGCATGGGCTTCGGCTTCGGCTAGAAGAAACATCTTATCAACCCCTAAAGGACACAACTGCAGGGTTGACAAAGGGGGAATGGGGCTGGGAGGGCCTGGTTTCTGGCGGCCTCTGAGGAGGTAACGCTACACGTGGGGGCTTGTCCGGGATTTCCTGCCTGGCCCCTCCCCTTAGTAAGGAAGTGTTAGTATTGTGTAGGGATATGAGCCAGGAGAACAATATGGACTCTAATGCGGCCACCAGGTGGTGTGAAGAGCAGAATAGTGAAGTGAAGACAAGTGTAGTAATGAAGGTCCCTGGTAATGTTTGGTCAGAGGACCGAATTTTACAGACATTAAGGGGTGTTGTTCCAGACCAAAGGGTATATGTGATAGATATGAGGGTAAATGAGGATTCCCCCCATTTTTATGTACTGCTGGAATGGAAACATAGCGTCCCAGAGAGTTTTCAGGTTCAAAGTCTGCAATTAACAGAAGATACCAGGGTGGGGGTGATTTTTCCCACTGTATGGGGCATACCTTTGACCAAACCATTAGGCCAGAAGAAAGAGAAGTGTGTTTCCCTACCTACGGGGGGTAGCAGGAGTAGGGGCTACCCAAGTGGGGGGAAATTTGGTTTCTGTCCAAAATCCGACTGGGGGTTGCTGTACAGGGGCTGGATATAGGAAATTACGTATTTTTTTGGGGATGCAACCAGTACCAGAAGGAGAAGAGGAATACGAAGCCTGGATGGAGCAGGCAATACAAGCAGTTGAGGAGTGGGATATACCGGATACCCAGAAAAGACAACGGGTTAGAGAGAGCTTAAAGGGCCCTGCTGCAGAGGCCATTAGAAGTTTAACATTGGGTCAGAGACAGTTTACTGTGCGTGACTACCTCTCTTTGTTGCATGATGACTTTGGGTCAGTTGAGACGGTATCTAGTTTACTGTTCCAGAACATATGTATCAGAAGAGGGGTGAGAAGCTGTCTGAATATATAAGGCGCCTGAATAGATTATTATATCAGGTAGTGGAGAAGGGGGGATTGGACCCAGCTGGGGTGGAACAGGCCAGGATAGAACAACTCTCCCGGGGCGCTTTGGCTTTGGACCCTGTCTGGGTAGGACAGCCCTTAGGCCCAGGAGTGAGAGAGGTAAGGGAGGAGGATGACTGGATAACCACGATGCAAACCCAGTTACAGGAGTTGACCAAGATGATAGCCTCTTGGTCAACAGTGGGTGGCCCACCCTTGCATGGAGGTCGGGTTGGAATAACTGATGGGAGGATGGGCCCACCCGCCTGGGATAATAATCCAACAAAATCAGTGGTCTGTTATAATTGTGGGGACATGGGGTATTATAAGCGCGTATGTCCAAAATCGTATAGAAGATCAGGGAACCCAGTGCGTTCGGGAAATTGTGAAGGGCCCCGGGTGAAGGAGCTAGCTTGGCACCCGGTGATATCAGTCAGCCCCGGTGAGAGAGGTTTTCTTGGGAATCCTCAGAGAAATAATGGGGGTATCCTCTCCGATAAGAAAGCCCCATCCCCTTGAACTGGCAGAGGCTAAAGCCATGGCTCCTCAGCAGTTGGTGGGTCCCTCCCCGGTGGTGCCGGTGCAGGTGGAGGGTATTTATACTAAGGCCCTTTTGGATTCAGGTGCGCAGGTGACATTATTATGTAAGGATTTTTATGATAAGTATTTGATGCATATACCCATTCAGGAGTTGGGTGCTTTGAGGATCTGTGGTATTGGTACTGAAAAATTCCCCTATGATGGATGTTTACCTATACAGCTGACGTTTGGGCCCTCTGTTGCTGGGCATACGGAGACCTTGGATACCTTGGCTATCGTATGTGCTCGCCCCCCGGGAGTTAGCCAGGGTTCATTGATTATGACTAATACTAGTTTAGGGGACTAATACTAGTTTAGTTAGGCGGTTACTTACCCCGGTCATTCCATTAGGGAAGGGCCCGATAGTGGGGATTGTTCAGTATGTCAGGGTTTGGTGCGGGAGCAGCAGGCCCCTGCAGAAGGAGTGGGGAGGTTATGGAAATTGGATAAGAGAAAGAGGGTAATACAACCTGGGGAAGTGGTGTGCCTGAGGGCTTCTGTTAAGTTAGATTGGGAACAGCCTGGGCCATATCTCATTCTTGAGTCTGGCCCGGGAGGACAGAATGGCGCAGTGGAATTGATTCCAGAGGTAATCTCCACACGGGTATTGAAGCAGGAAAAGGGGCGGATCTCATTTGGAGTTTGGAATATCACCGGCCTCCTGGTGCGGCTGAAGGATTGGATGTTGTTGGGGCATGTGAGCCCAGCTACTCCAACTGAGTCTCTGGATGGTAAGGGAGAGATGGAGGGAGAGGTTTTTTTTTTTATTGAAAATTTTTTAAAAGTTTTACAAATAAACAACCAAAAACAAATCAACCCTCACCCAATCCCTCCCATGCCCACCCCTCCCTCCCCCCTCCCCGGACTTCCCAGAACTGAATATAGGCTTATTTAAGATTTTAAAATACCTAAACAATTTTTTACAACTTATAACATAATTAATAATAAGATATATGTGACATAAACATAAAAAAAGATACTCAAGAAAGAAAAAGAAAAAGAGAGAGAAAAGAGAGAGAGAAAGAAAAAGAAAAGGAAAAAAAAGAAATAAGAGAAAAAAGAAAACAAAAGACGGAAAAAGAAAGAAAAGAACAATTTATACAAGTTATGAAAAAGCTAAATAATATTTTTCCATATCCAAATTATATTGTATAAAATTTATCCATTTTTCCCATACAGTAAAAATTTTCTCTTGAGATTGCTCCTTTAAGAAAGCCGAAATCTTTGCCATTTCCGCCAAGTAAGAAACTTTATAAAACCACTCTTGTAAAGTAGGCAAAGATTCCTTCTTCCAATATTGCCCTACTAACAGCCTTGCGGCTGTAACAAATTTAACATCAGTATAACTTCCTTAGCATCACAATCAGTAACAATACCTAATAAAAATAATTGCGGGGTAAATTTTACCCTCCTTCTAAAAATTCTTTGAATATTCCACCAAATCTTAATCCAAAAAGCTTTTATATTTTTACACGACCACCAAATATGATAATAAGTAGCATCCAAACAACCACATCTCCAGCATTTAGGCTGTAGATCAGGGTACATAATAGACATTTTCTGTGGATCAAGGTGCCATCTATAAAACATTTTATAAAAATTCTCTCTTAAGTTCTGCGCTTGTGTAAATTTAACATTCCTCACCCAGATAAGTTCCCAAGTATCCAATGGGATTGGTTCACCAATATTTTGTGCCCATTTAATCATACAATCTTTAATTAACTCAGATTCTGAATCCATTTCCACCAAAACTCCATAAACCCTCTTAATGTGGGTTGGTCTTTGATCCCTTATTTGTTTAAAAAGATTTTCATCTTCTCTAAGCCAACCCATATTACAATCCATCTTCCATCTATCCACTATTTGTCTATATTGAAACCATGAGTAGGTAATATTTTCTTGTACTAAATCCTCCAAAGATTTTAACTGCCAATTTTGACCATCCCATCTAAGTACTTGTTTATAGGAAACCGTGTCCATCTTAACTCCTCTCTTTATCCCTTCTATCGCATGCCAAGGTATAGCCCATAATGGTATTTTAAAATCACTTTTATAATATTTCCTCCACACCCTAAGCAAAGAAATCCTTATAATATGAGATTTAAAAACCCGATCCACTTTTTTATTAAAAATTAAGTAGGCATGCCATCCAAAAAGTAAATCCCAACCCTCCAAATGGAGTATTTCTACATTTGTTAAGTTCATCCAGTCACTAATCAATGTTAAAACCACAGCGTCATAATATAGTTTCAAATTTGGTACCTTGAGTCCACCTCTCTCACGAAAATCTTGCACAATCTTAAGTTTTACCCTTGGTTTTTTCCCTGCCCAAATAAATTTATTAATACCTTTCTGCCATTCATTTAAATTAAGTTCATTCTTTAAGATAGGTAACATTTGAAACAAAAAAAGAATTTTTGGTAAAACATTCATTTTAATAACTGCAATTCTACCCATATCCCAATGGCTGGCTTATCAGTTAAGAAAGAAACAGAGACAGAGAATTATAGATAAAATAAATTATAATGGTAAATTGGTTTATCAGAAAGAATTGATTAAGAAATCTTTTTTAGATTATTATCAAAAATTATATAAGAGTACTAATGTACAAACTATAGATATAAACAACTATTTAAGTAAAGCTAATCTTCCTAAATTAACAGAAGATCAGAAAAAAGAGATTAATGGTTTAATTACCAATGAGGAAATTGTGACAGCTATTAAGCAATTAAAATTAGGCAAAGCGCCGGGTACGGATGGTTTGACATCTATCTACTATAAAACTTTAGTAGAAGAGATGATTCAACCTTTATGTGAGCTTTTTAATAATATATTACAGGGTTTAGAGACTCCTCCGTCATGGCGCAATGCTTTTATATCTTTGATTCCAAAAGAGGATCAAGATCTCACTTTGCCCAAGAATTATAGGCCTATATCTCTTTTAAATGTGGATTATAAAATTTTTGCAAAAATTTTAGCTAATAGGTTTATGGGGGTCTTGCAGCAGTGGATACATAAGGACCAATCGGGTTTCATAACTGGAAGGTATATGAAGAATAATGTTAGACAAATTATTAATTTATTAGAATATTTAGATAAAAACAACCAAGTCTCTGCAGGGCTGATATTTTTGGATGCTGAAAAAGCCTTTGACCAATTGAATTGGCAGTTTATGTTATGTTTAATCAAGGAGATGAATTTTGGACAAAATATATTATAAGCTCTATCTAATATATATCAAAAACAGACTGCCCAACTTATTGTCAATGGGGGTTTGTCAGAGGTTTTCACAATAGAAAAGGGTACAAGACAGGGATGTCCATTATCTCCGTTATTATTTGTTTTAACATTGGAAATTTTGTTGATTAAAATTCGGGAGTCCCAAGAAATAAAAGGAATAGAGATTAATAAAAAAGAATATAAGCTAAGAGCTTTTGCAGATGACTTGGTTGTTACTTTGTCTCAACCTACCTACTCGGTAGTAAAATTATTACAATTGATTCATCAATATGGGAGTGTCTCGGGCTTTAAAATTAATAATAATAAGACTAAAATATTACCCCAAAATATGACTAATTGTGATAAACAGACTTTGGTTAATTTAACAGATTTTGAAGTTGTTGATAAGGTAAAATACTTGGGGGTCATTTTATCTGCTTCTAATGCAAAATTGTATAAAAACAATTATGAAAAGTTGTGGATTGGGGTACAGAAGGACTTAAAGGAATGGAGGGAGAGGTTTTGATGGATCAGTTTTATCCTAGGAATACCCAACTTCCTCCTGAGTGGCGAGAGAGAGTGAGGGATCAGCTTTGGAGGTGGAGGCATTTATTCTGAGAGATGATTTTGATGTAGGCTGCACAAGGAGTGCTAAACATGAAATCTGACTGAGGGAGGATAAACTCTTTAGGGAAAGGTCCCGGCGGATCCCTTTGAGCGACTTAGATGATCTTCGGGAGCACCTAGCAGAGTTAAAAAGGACGGGGGTCATTAGGGAGCCTCGAAGTCCTTATGCTTCCCCTATAGTGGTGGTCCGAAAGAAGAATGGGACCCTAAGGATGTGTATAGATTATCGTACCCTTAACCGAAGGACCATCCCTGACCAGGATACAACTCCTTGGATAGAGGATGCTTTGCAGTGTTTGTCAGGGGAAAAGTGGTTCAGTGTGTTAGATTTAAGGAGTGTCTACCATCAGATCCCCATGCATCCCGAGGATAGGGAGAAAACTGCGTTCATCTGCCCATTGGGATTTTATGAATTCAGTCGAATGCCACAAGGGTTGTCAGAGGCCCCAGCAACTTTTCAAAGGCTTATGGAACGGACAGTGGGGGACATGAACTTAATAGAGGTGTTGGTCTATTTAGATGACATCCTTGTCTTTGGGGAGACACTTGAGCAGCATGAGGAGCGTTTAGAGAAGGTATTGACAAGGCTCCAGGAGGAGGGGCTGAAATTGTCATTAGAAAAATGTCAGTTTTATCAGCCATCTGTCACCTATTTAGGGCATGTCGTTTCGGCCGAGGGAGTGGCAACGGACGCCGCTAAACTTGAGGCCGTGATTTCTTGGCCTAGGCCCCAGAGTGTCGCTCAATTGCGGTCGTTTCTGGGGTTTTGTTCATACTATCGGAGATTTGTGGAAGGGTTTGCTAAGATAGCTCGCCCGCTTAATGAGTTGTTAAAAAATTGAGGAGGTAGATAATACAGTGGGTCGTTCAAATCAAATCCATAACCCTAGGGGGCCCAGGAAGTCACGAGAATCTATTCAGGCAGAATGGACTGAGCACTGTGAACAGGCTTTTGACCAGCTAAAGCAAAGGCTTACGAACACCCCGGTCTTGGCTTATGCCGACCCAATCGGCCGTATGAATTACATGTAGTTGCCAGTCGGGATGGCCTTGGGGGGGTGTTATATCAGGAGCATGATCAACGTTTAAAGCCCATCGCATATATCAGTAGGGGTTTAACCCCTGGGAAAAGAGTTATCCTACCCATAAGCTGGACTTTTTGGCACTCAAGTGGGTGGTTGTGGATAAGTTGAGGGATTATTTGTATGGGGCCGGGTTTGAGGTTAAAATGGGCAATAATCCATTTACGTATTTACTCACCACTGCTAAACCTGATGCCACAGGGCATCGGTGGCTGGCTGCCCTATCTGGGTCTAGGTTTGGTTTAAAATATCGTCCAGGTGTGGGGAACATCGATGCAGATGCTTTATCAAGGAGGCCCCAAGGTCCAGGAGTAGGCACTAGGGAGTGGGTACAATTGCCCCCTGATGGTATCCAAGCACCGTATCGAGGGGTTGAGCATCGAGCTAGGGGAGCAATTGGGGCTGAATTAGTGAGGGTTACCATCGCAGGTGTCCCCAAATTATACTGCAATCCTATTCAGATCAGAGGGGAGAGTAGGTTTGCCCTGACTAAGAAAGATCTGTGGAGGGACCAGGTGGAAGATCCCCTCTGTGGTTTGGTTGGAAGAGCTCTAAGAGGTGGTCAGCGGGAGGCTCTACTCACTGATGTACCCAGAGGAGCGCGAGTGTTGCACAAGGAGTGGGACCGCCTACAGTTTCGAGATGGAGTAATCTATCGAAGGGGCTTCTTGGATGGGCTTGAAGAAAAGTGGCAACTCTTGCTCCCAGAATCACACTCGGAATAATGTATCCAGTTTTGGTTGCCACAATATAAAAAAAGATGTTGAGACTCTCGGAGTGCAGAGAAGAGCAACGAAGGTGATGAGGGGATTGGAGGCGAAAACATAAAACCTCCGTGTCAGAAGGAGCCCCGGCAAGCAACAATTAAACTATCAACGCCTCAAGTGGTAGAAAAGTAGACTGCAACCCTAAAAGGATCCGCTCAGGGGCCGCTCAGGAGAACTCGCTCAGCCTTAGATGCATAAAAATTGGAAGGATGATGTGATTCCCACAATGGAGGGACGGCTGCAGAAGTTAGTGGAGTTGTCAGAAATGGCTAAATGGACTGCTTTGATTAAAGAAAAGCATACCTTTCTGTTTCTACGTGGAAACTGCTTTTGGACTTTGTGCTTGAGGTGGAGCTTTGATTTGAAGCTTTGATTTTGGGTTTTGCTGATTAGATAGGTTCGTTTTTATAAAAATGGCTAGTTTATGTTGTTATGTAAAATTAAAAGGTTGACGTTATATCTTATTACCTTATTCTACTGAACCCAAAGGAGTCAGAAGTCAATACTTTTTTTTCCTTTCTCCCCTCCACCTTATACTTTTCTCTCTTCCCCTTTTCCTCTTTTATTTTACCCTTATTTTCTCTTTTCTTTGTATTTCTTATATTTATTTCTTATTTTCTCTTTTCTTTGTATTTCTTATACACACACACACACACACACACACACATACACACACATTTGTTTTTTGTATGTAGGTCTTTGGTTATTAGGGTTTTCTCCCGCGTAAAATTGGCGTCGTTTCGACATTCGTCATCTTCAGGCTGGCGTTTTCGGCCCCATGCTCCTAGAAGCATAAGGCCGAAAACACCATCCTGAAGATGACGAATGTGACTTCCTCTAAACGTCACCAAGAACTTCCAATTTTACACGGGAGAAAACCTCAATAACCAAAGACATATATATGTAAAGTCCCATTCATCATTTTCAGGCTGGTGTTTTCAGCTTCGTGCTTCAAGGAGCACGAAGCTGAAAACACCAGCTTGAAGATGACGAATGGGATTTCATCATAACGTCGCCAAGACACTTCCAATTTTAGGCGGGAGAAAATCCGAATAACCAAAGACCTACATATATATATATATTAGTAATTACACTAATAATATGATCCCTGGGTATATCCATGCTTAAAACCAAACAAACGTGAGCACCAGAGAATGCTATAAAATTTTAATAAAATTTAGTAAAATACTAATAAAATTCCAATAAAATTTCAATAAAAAACCTAGCTTTCGTCAGCGACTGCCGACATCATCAGGGCTCAAGATACCAGTCAGTAGGAGAGTCCCCTTTATAGGTTGGCTAGGGTCTGCACCCAACTCTTAGGTCTTAGATTGGGGCACACATAGTAGAATCAGGCCATCAATTTGATTTTGAAAAAGTACGCGTTTTGGCCAGTGACAATATGAAAGGGGGCCGCTTGCTCAAGGAGACATGGCTGTCTAATAAGGACTCAATCAACCGTCATATTGACCTTTGCCCAGCACATTTAACGTTGAGAGCTTGGAGTATGGATAATCCCCCACCCCGCTGGAGACGATCTAAAGAAATACCAAACATATCAACAGAGAGGATTATGGAGAAGACTCCCCCCTCCTCTCACCACCAACAGCTTGTGAGCATCAGGGCAGAATATGAACAGCGATCGAGAGTCCCTCCCCCTCCCAGAGCAGTTAAGTGCCCTCGAGAACTCGAAGGAGTGTCAAGAGATGCAGGAACGATAACTCCCATATTAGGAACTTGTACACCCCCCCTGAGACATCTGGAGGGGGTGAAATCACCTAATGAGAGACCAGCACTTGGAACATCATCGATTGGAATACTAAACTCCCCGCTGCACTTGGGAGAAGAGGGAGTACTTCAATAGTACCGGCCCGAATGCGTCAACGGGAAGCGTGGAGTTGCTCCGGCGAAGACGCATGGGCAAGGAGCACCAAGAATGGAGGAGAAAGAGCAATGAAGACTAGTGCTCCCGATCGCTGTACAGAGAATATCCGAAATGACTTAGCCAAAGTTGGGATGGAACATGTAAAGATCAGAGATGATAAAGAGAGGAGACGTCTGGAAGCAACGACTACCCAGTCATATTCAAGAAGGGGAGAAACAGCCTCATTTAACATGTTTGACAGAGATGGTCCGCCCACCCAACCTTGTAACGCCGATCTGCCCGTATCAGTGGGCAGCACGGAAGAACCCCCAGGACGGCAACATACAAGCAAGAAATGAGAAGAAAAAAGGGGGAGTGACAAAAATCAAGTGGGATAATACCCACGGTGACCATGGTTGTGGGGTTGGGAAATATAAAGAGGAAAGGGGGCAGTGTATTGTAATGGAGCAACCTGAATGGAGCAGGGGAGGGGATGATGGAAATACACAATTAAACAAAGTGGGGGATGCAGTGAAGCAAGAAAAAGAGGGAAATATTCCACCGGAATATTTATTGGTGTTTTACTAAATTTTATTAAAATTTTATAGCATTCCCTGGTGCTCACGTTTATTTGGTTGGTTTTAAGCATATATACATATATACATACATAAATACATACATACATACATACATATATTTTCTGAGGTTTTCGCGGGTGTTTGTATGTAGGTCTTCGGTTATTCGACCTTTCTCCTGCATCAAATTGGAAGTGTCTTGGCGACGTTTCGATGAAGTCTCATTCGTCATCTTCAGACCGGTGTTTTCGGCTTCGTGCTTCTAGGAGCAATGTGTGATCGTAGCTGTTTCTTCCTTTTAATTGCCAGTGGGGGTATGAACTGATTGGATGAGAGCTTGGATGTGTTCTGATTGGATGGAGGTGTGTTCTGATTGGTTAGGAGCTTGGCTGTGCTCTGATTGGATGGGGGGGTTGGCTGTGCTCTGATTGGATGGGGGATTGGCTGTGCTCTGATTGGATGGGGGGTTGGCTGTGCTCTGATTGGTTGAGGGAGTGTTCTGTTTGGGTGGGGGCTTTGTTGTGCTCAGGTTAGTCTGAGTTGCACGGGGATGTGAGATGGTGTCATTCCTAGCATTTGAAACCCTGATGATGCCGGTACAGTTTTAACTTCCCTGGTGCTCACTTTTATTTCATATATATATATATATATATATATATATATATATATATTAGATAAAAACACCAAGCTTTCGTTGGCCACTGTCAACATCGTCAGGGTTCATACAGGTTGATGGGAGAACTTATTTATAGATGGAACAACATCTGTGCCCAACTCCTAGATCTCATCACGGGTCCTGGCCGACCAATCAATGCTTCAGTCGTAATCTCTGTGTAATAAACTGATTTACCCTTGCTTCCCTTACCTATGCGTGTATTACCACTTGCTTCCCCTTTCTCCTCCTGTATCCGTAAACCAGGAGAGCGCTTCATTTTACTCTGGTCAAACACACATCCCACATCCCTGGGTTGCTTCCTCCTCTCACCCCCTTTCCTGGGGTGCTCCATGTCAGTGGACTTTTTCCCACCTCCACCTCTTTCATGTCCGTCATCATCATTTTCATCCTCCCTATTATGGGGCTCCGTACCAAGTGTCTTGCCTTCACTCTCACTACCCAACGCCCCCGCTCCTCCATATGTCTGATGATCTCACCACCACTATCTCTTCCAATGCCTGCTATCTCCTTCCCCCCATCAACAACTCCTAGGATGTTATGGGGATTGGCCTGTAGCTCCTGCTGTCCTAACCGGGCAACTGGGACGAAGGACACTCTCGGGTGTGTCTCTTTTAACATCCCACCAGGTCGGTCTCTCCCATCCCCCCCCACATGGGGTTCGACATGGTCCTCGATCCGTTGGCCGTTCTTTGCTTTTCATCGGTCCGCTGCGCTGCTCTTCGGGAGCGCATAATCGCCCCTAAGGCTAAGCGGTCATAATTGCTTTCCCCTTTTGTGTTTCTGGGGGATGTTGTTTCTTCCGGATGCATCGGATATGTCAGGAGGCGCGGTGGAGATCCCAACTCATACGGTGTCATCCCTTTCTCACTCGGTGCTCTCCCCATTTTCCGTAGGTATGCATACGCTTCCGGTGTACAAATGGGAAAGGGGGCAGCGGTGGAAATATTGGTGGGGGCGGGGTGGTGGTACAACCCCCTAGGTGGTAGTTACTCCGTGTCCTAGTGCGTACCTGTGACATCATCTTTTCTGAACATCCCACACGGCACGAAGGGGTGTCTGGACTGTTAGGGGCTGAATCCCTGATGTTAGCTGGCTTCCTCATTCGTAGTGAATGTACACCCACCCTCATAGTCGGGGGGCTCTCAGGTTGTCAGTCATTCCTTTCTCAGATATCAGCAAATCGTTGGGATCGGGGGCTCCCCCCCTCGATTTCCCTCTCTGGTGGATAAACGCTGTTGTTAAACTGCTTACTCCGTGATGGCTCAGAGAGCACCAAGGCATCCCAGCAAACCAGCAGGGCCTTGTGTGATCCTGGACATAGAGAAGGTGCCCCTCCTGCCATTGATGGTTTTCTCCTGGCAAAAAGCCGGCTCGTGGGCCCCAGCTTGATCTCCCCAGCTTCTTCTCTGCAGGTCTTCTCCCCAGCCCTCTCGCCATCTGAGATCAAAACCCCTTGAAAGGCGGGAGAGGAATCTAGACTCCTCTGGAGGGACCTGTGGGAACCTCCAAGTAGCCCTGTGGATTTTGGATGAATCTTTCTCTGGGATCAACTGGGTGGTTCTTACTCTGTTCCTTGTTGCAGGACTATGGAGACTGGTGGTGTTCCTGTTTCGGGGTCTCCAACTAGGACATCCCCCCCTCCCCGGATTCAGAGGTCAGTTTGCAGAGAAGCCAAAATCTTCTCCAGCTTTTCTCTGCTGGCTGCCTCTGTCTCGGCTCTATCCTGGGTTGAGGTGTGTGTGTGTGTGTGTGTGTGTGTGTGTGCGTGAGAGAGAGAGAGAGAGAGAGAGAGAGAGAGAGAGAGAGAGAGAGAGAAAGGGGACATGAGAGGGGCAATTCCCCCCACTTGGAGAGATGGGAGCATCTTTTTGTTTGTGTGTATGTGTTTTCATCTCAGGTCAATTCCCCTCTTGCAGGTCAAAACGAAATCTGGAGAGGATTGTATTTGATGATGCAACTGGGCCTTTCTCTAGTCTCAGGTCAGCCTCTGCCACCCCTGCATTGGTGGCTTTATTTACTGCTTAAGGCATTAATACCCTTTGCCTTTTCTCCAGGGTGTCTGGGCACCTGTCCTGGGAGGTTGTCAGTAACAACCCAGTGAAAGAAACCGGAGGGAGACTGAATGCCCCCCATTCTCCCAGGAGCCCTAGGGGGGGGGGTGAAACCAGATTGCCCCAATCTAATTGCACCCCTTCCTCCCTGTGCTAGACAGGCTTTGAAAAAAGCTCCTGCAAGAGACTCTGACACTCTCCCCAGGGTTTTCTACAAAAGGTGAAGGGACTAGAGCCTTTTTTCTTCCAGGAAAACACACAGACATTTTACATAGTGAATGTGTATTTCCCTCTTGCTGACAAGAGAAAGAGAAAAATAAGAGGAAAAGACACTCTTGGCAAGGAATAGAATCCAGCTTCCTTAAATTCACCCTTTTTGAGGGATCTTCCAGGGAAACCTTTGGAGAAAGGCTGGATTTTGGCTGCCCCTGAAAGGGAGGGGCTGCTCCAGTGAAGGTAGCTGAGCCCAGCCCTCCCCCACCAGGACTGACCCCCAACTATCCAGCTACAGAATCCTAGAGGAAGCTTTTTAGCCCCAGCCCCCCCAAATCTGGCTTCTGCTCAGAGCCGCCGTCCAGATGAAAGCAAACTGGAAAGACCTTTGCAGTCTCTACTTGAGAAAGAGAGAAGCCCAAAACAGGGTCAGATGTTTTACCAGCCAGTGAGACCCCTTCAGAAGAGACCCTCTCCTGCCCACAACCCAGAGTTACAATTCAGAAAGGGAGGAAAAGTAGTAAGAAATTGTCAGTAAAGTCATTTATCTACTGACTTTATCTAACTGCAACCTGTATGTTTGATGGCTAAGCAAAAATGCGGAAAAACTGAACATTTTTTTAAAATCATGTCCTGGCCATCTCACGTCTTGACTATTGCAATGGGCTCTACTTGGGCCTACCCTTGAAGACAATTTGGAAGCTACAACTGGTGCAGATTGTTGTGGCAGGGATAGTTCTTGGGGCCCCTGGGTGGCCCACGTCCCACAGCTGTTTTGTGAATGGTGATGGTGTTCAATTGTCTGAAGTGGCTTCTTCAGTGTTCTTGTAGGTCAGGATGGCCCATCTTCAGATCCAAGCTGGGAATCATGGTATAGGACAGTGGTTCTCAACCTTTCTAATACCGTGACCCCATAATACAGTTCCCCATGTTGTGGTGACCCCCAACCACTTATACATCAGCGGGTGCCAGGGGCATGGCCAAAGAAAAGGGGGGGAAAATGGCGGACAGCCTTGCTTGGCGACCCCCATGAAATGGTCATTTGACCCCAAATGGGGTCCCGACCCACAGGTTGAGAACCACTGGTATAGGAGGTGAGTGTGGGAGAGATGTGGGGAGGATGCTCTGACAGCCACTCCTGCAGAGGCATTGCCTACAGCCCGGAACAATTGGGGTTGTCTTCATGATAGCCCCTTGCCCAGAAGCCCCCCCCGTTATCTTGGGGAGCCACAGGGTGTAATAAATACAAAAAGAATGCTAGATATTCTACAGCTAAGGGAAAGATCCAGAGGATTCAAAGAGGGCTCTGAGGCACAGCTGAGTCCCTGGAGAAAATTTGTTATTCCTACTAAGTGGTCAGTGATTGTGGTCAGCTTTCCTCAAACTCGGGGGATGGGTTTAGGTTCAGCTGTCACAACTGTCTCATGACTGTTTCTTCACAGGTGAAGGGGGACCTTTGCTTCCTTGGCATTTCAACGTTTTCTTCCAATGGTAAGCAAATTTGAGTTTGGGAGATATTTCTGGGTTAGAGTAAGAATCTGGCAAGATTCAGATAAATCTCACTCCTTTCAGTGAATCTACTCAATTTGCAATCCTTTGAAAATGTAAACCTCCATCTTGAATTGCACATATCTGATCTGAAGAGCTGAGGAATGAGGGATGAGTTTATTAATGGCAGCCCATTTCCCTCATTATATAATTGGAAGAGGATCTGCCCCAAATTCTGTCATCTTGCCTTGGGAATCTCCCCTCCGGGACCCCCAGTCCATCATCCTCTCCTAATTCGTAGTTTTCCTTTCCGGAGGAGTCAATGCTGTGTGTAATACATAGAAGATTTCAAGGATAAAAAAATGATATAGTCCAAGGACTGAATTATCTCCCATTGTACATCCATCCATCCATCCATCCATCACCCCACCCTACCCTTCTGGGTAGTTGCAGGGACAGCAAGAGGTCCCTGGGGTCAGCATGATGGGCCCCAGCCTAGACTTGTACTTCACAATGAAAACATGGAGAAGCCAGACAGATTTTTTTTAATTTCGGGAATTGCTTGTATCCAGAAAATATATCAACAATGTTTGCAGTTAAATCAATGATGGATATTCTCTCTTTGGAGTTCAAAAAGTGCCTCATGTTGCTTTCTCGTTTCCTTGCATCCAAAGGAGAATTCCAGAAGGCCTCCGGGTATCTTTTGACTTTCAAGGAAGACTCCCCAACTTTGTTGGTAAGTCCTTTTGACCCACAAAGATTGACCCTCAGTTGATTCTCTTCCATAGGGATTCCAGGATTTAGGGAGAATGAGATCAAGGTTGGCAATAGCCAATTGTCTAGTTGGACAAATAGCTATGAGGACCTAGCAAAGGCAAAGCAACTTTTATAGCCTTCACAGGGAATTCATCTTAGGCCTAGTAGGTCTATACCGCATTCAGAACTGAACATATACGCCAAAGAGGAGATATGATGCCTGGGGATTACAACTCAACTCCATTCTAATTAATGTTCTTCTAAATTGGATTTTAGGTGTAGCAAAGCTGTCTGAGTGTTTGCAGGAGCTTGGTTGGGAAGGGAGAGATTGGGACAGGTGCTGCTGGCTTGGGGTGTGGCTGGTGTGGCTGGAGAAAAAGATAGAAAAGGGAAGGAAAGGAAAGGGCCGGGGCTGCTGTTGCTGTTGCAGTTTGTCAGGTGAAGGTAAAGGAACTGGAAGTTTTATTTGTTTTTCATCGTAAGGAGGATATTTTAAACAGAGGCTAGAGGGAGAGAGAGAGTGGAGTTTTTAAGGCAAGAGAGAGATTGTGTGGAGCGGAGGTGGCAGAGACTCCTAGCCTCAGATTTTAATAATAAAGATAAAGGTGTGTGTGTGGGGGGGAAGGGTTTGGACGCTGAAACCTGACTGAAGGAGAAGCAACAGAAAGAGAGGAGAGACTGTTGGTGGCTATAGCTGCTGCGAAGCCTGGAAAACTATTTGGACTGCGACTATTACTGCTGCTACAGATTTTAAGACATTGTGGGGGAGTTTCCCTGGGGGACGAGTTATTGTTACAGCACACTGACTGTTGTTGTTTCTACTGCTGTCTGGATCCGGGGTTTTTCCTCCATCCCACTTGACTCTGAACGATCACTGAGCAATCTCTTATCTCTGCTGCTTTATCGGCCTTGGGCTGTTGGATATCATCGTAGCATTGACTATTGTGACTGGTTACTTTCGTTCCTGGAAGCCCCTCCTTGACGACAAGAGCCTGCTACCTATTAATTCTGCATGGGCTTCGGCTTCGGCTAGAAGAAACATCTTATCAACCCCTAAAGGACACAACTGCAGGGTTGACAAAGGGGGAATGGGGCTGGGAGGGCCTGGTTTCTGGCGGCCTCTGAGGAGGTAACGCTACACGTGGGGGCTTGTCCGGGATTTCCTGCCTGGCCCCTCCCCTTAGTAAGGAAGTGTTAGTATTGTGTAGGGATATGAGCCAGGAGAACAATATGGACTCTAATGCGGCCACCAGGTGGTGTGAAGAGCAGAATATGAAGTGAAGACAAGTGTAGTAATGAAGGTCCCTGGTAATGTTTGGTCAGAGGACCGAATTTTACAGACATTAAGGGGTGTTGTTCCAGACCAAAGGGTATATGTGATAGATATGAGGGTAAATGAGGATTCCCCCCATTTTTATGTACTGCTGGAATGGAAACATAGCGTCCCAGAGTGTTTTCAGGTTCAAAGTCTGCAATTAACAGAAGATACCAGGGTGGGGGTGATTTTTCCCACTGTATGGGGCATACCTTTGACCAAACCATTAGGCCAGAAGAAAGAGAAGTGTGTTTCCCTACCTACGGGGGGTAGCAGGAGTAGGGGCTACCCAAGTGGGGGGAAATTTGGTTTCTGTCCAAAATCCGACTGGGGGTTGCTGTACAGGGGCTGGATATAGGAAATTACGTATTTTTTCGGGGATGCAACCAGTACCAGAAGGAGAAGAGGAATACGAAGCCTGGATGGAGCAGGCAATACAAGCAGTTGAGGAGTGGGATATACCGGATACCCAGAAAAGACAACGGGTTAGAGAGAGCTTAAAGGGCCCTGCTGCAGAGGCCATTAGAAGTTTAACATTGGGTCAGAGACAGTTTACTGTGCGTGACTACCTCTCTTTGTTGCATGATGACTTTGGGTCAGTTGAGACGGTATCTAGTTTACTGTTCCAGTTGGAACATATGTATCAGAAGAGGGGTGAGAAGCTGTCTGAATATATAAGGCGCCTGAATAGATTATTATATCAGGTAGTGGAGAAGGGGGGATTGGACCCAGCTGGGGTGGAACAGGCCAGGATAGAACAACTCTCCCGGGGCGCTTTGGCTTTGGACCCTGTCTGGGTAGGACAGCCCTTAGGCCCAGGAGTGAGAGAGGTAAGGGAGGAGGATGACTGGATAACCACGATGCAAACCCAGTTACAGGAGTTGACCAAGATGATAGCCTCTTGGTCAACAGTGGGTGGCCCACCCTTGCATGGAGGTCGGGTTGGAATAACTGATGGGAGGATGGGCCCACCCGCCTGGGATAATAATCCAACAAAATCAGTGGTCTGTTATAATTGTGGGGACATGGGGTATTATAAGCGCGTATGTCCAAAATCGTATAGAAGATCAGGGAACCCAGTGCGTTCGGGAAATTGTGAAGGGCCCCGGGTGAAGGAGCTAGCTTGGCACCCGGTGATATCAGTCAGCCCCGGTGAGAGAGGTTTTCTTGGGAATCCTCCACAGAAATGAGAGTAATGGGGGTATCCTCTCCGATAAGAAAGCCCCATCCCCTTGAACTGGCAGAGGCTAAAGCCATGGCTCCTCAGCAGTTGGTGGGTCCCTCCCCGGTGGTGCCGGTGCAGGTGGAGGGTATTTATACTAAGGCCCTTTTGGATTCAGGTGCGCAGGTGACATTATTATGTAAGGATTTTTATGATAAGTATTTGATGCATATACCCATTCAGGAGTTGGGTGCTTTGAGGATCTGTGGTATTGGTACTGAAAAATTCCCCTATGATGGATGTTTACCTATACAGCTGACGTTTGGGCCCTCTGTTGCTGGGCATACGGAGACCTTGGATACCTTGGCTATCGTATGTGCTCGCCCCCCGGGAGTTAGCCAGGGTTCATTGATTATGACTAATACTAGTTTAGGGGACTAATACTAGTTTAGTTAGGCGGTTACTTACCCCGGTCATTCCATTAGGGAAGGGCCCGATAGTGGGGATTGTTCAGTATGTCAGGGTTTGGTGCGGGAGCAGCAGGCCCCTGCAGAAGGAGTGGGGAGGTTATGGAAATTGGATAAGAGAAAGAGGGTAATACAACCTGGGGAAGTGGTGTGCCTGAGGGCTTCTGTTAAGTTAGATTGGGAACAGCCTGGGCCATATCTCATTCTTGAGTCTGGCCCGGGAGGACAGAATGGCGCAGTGGAATTGATTCCAGAGGTAATCTCCACACGGGTATTGAAGCAGGAAAAGGGGCGGATCTCATTTGGAGTTTGGAATATCACCGGCCTCCTGGTGCGGCTGAAGGATTGGATGTTGTTGGGGCATGTGAGCCCAGCTACTCCAACTGAGTCTCTGGATGGTAAGGGAGAGATGGAGGGAGAGGTTTTTTTTTTTTATTGAAAATTTTTTAAAAGTTTTACAAATAAACAACCAAAAACAAATCAACCCTCACCCAATCCCTCCCATGCCCACCCCTCCCTCCCCCCTCCCCGGACTTCCCAGAACTGAATATAGGCTTATTTAAGATTTTAAAATACCTAAACAATTTTTTACAACTTATAACATAATTAATAATAAGATATATGTGACATAAACATAAAAAAAGATACTCAAGAAAGAAAAAGAAAAAGAGAGAGAAAAGAGAGAGAGAAAGAAAAAGAAAAGGAAAAAAAAGAAATAAGAGAAAAAAGAAAACAAAAGACGGAAAAAGAAAGAAAAGAACAATTTATACAAGTTATGAAAAAGCTAAATAATATTTTTCCATATCCAAATTATATTGTATAAAATTTATCCATTTTTCCCATACAGTAAAAATTTTCTCTTGAGATTGCTCCTTTAAGAAAGCCGAAATCTTTGCCATTTCCGCCAAGTAAGAAACTTTATAAAACCACTCTTGTAAAGTAGGCAAAGATTCCTTCTTCCAATATTGCCCTACTAACAGCCTTGCGGCTGTAACAAATTTAACATCAGTATAACTTCCTTAGCATCACAATCAGTAACAATACCTAATAAAAATAATTGCGGGGTAAATTTTACCCTCCTTCTAAAGATTCTTTGAATATTCCACCATATCTTAATCCAAAAAGCTTTTATATTTTTACACGACCACCAAATATGATAATAAGTAGTGTCCAAACAACCACATCTCCAACATTTAGGCTGTAGATCAGGGTACATAATAGACATTTTTTGTGGATCAAGGTGCCATCTATAAAACATTTTATAAAAATTCTCTCTTAAGTTCTGCGCTTGTGTAAATTTAACATTCCTCACCCAGATAAGTTCCCAAGTATCCAATGGGATTGGTTCACCAATATTTTGTGCCCATTTAATCATACAATCTTTAATTAACTCAGATTCTGAATCCATTTCCACCAAAACTCCATAAACCCTCTTAATGTGGGTTGGTCTTTGATCCCTTATTTGTTTAAAAAGATTTTCATCTTCTCTAAGCCAACCCATATTACAATCCATCTTCCATCTATCCACTATTTGTCTATATTGAAACCATGAGTAGGTAATATTTTCTTGTACTAAATCCTCCAAAGATTTTAACTGCCAATTTTGACCATCCCATCTAAGTACTTGTTTATAGGAAACCGTGTCCATCTTAACTCCTCTCTTTATCCCTTCTATCGCATGCCAAGGTATAGCCCATAATGGTATTTTAAAATCACTTTTATAATATTTCCTCCACACCCTAAGCAAAGAAATCCTTATAATATGAGATTTAAAAACCCGATCCACTTTTTTATTAAAAATTAAGTAGGCATGCCATCCAAAAAGTAAATCCCAACCCTCCAAATGGAGTATTTCTACATTTGTTAAGTTCATCCAGTCACTAATCAATGTTAAAACCACAGCGTCATAATATAGTTTCAAATTTGGTACCTTGAGTCCACCTCTCTCACGAAAATCTTGCACAATCTTAAGTTTTACCCTTGGTTTTTTCCCTGCCCAAATAAATTTATTAATACCTTTCTGCCATTCATTTAAATTAAGTTCATTCTTTAAGATAGGTAACATTTGAAACAAAAAAAGAATTTTTGGTAAAACATTCATTTTAATAACTGCAATTCTACCCATATCCCAATGGCTGGCTTATCAGTTAAGAAAGAAACAGAGACAGAGAATTATAGATAAAATAAATTATAATGGTAAATTGGTTTATCAGAAAGAATTGATTAAGAAATCTTTTTTAGATTATTATCAAAAATTATATAAGAGTACTAATGTACAAACTATAGATATAAACAACTATTTAAGTAAAGCTAATCTTCCTAAATTAACAGAAGATCAGAAAAAAGAGATTAATGGTTTAATTACCAATGAGGAAATTGTGACAGCTATTAAGCAATTAAAATTAGGCAAAGCGCCGGGTACGGATGGTTTGACATCTATCTACTATAAAACTTTAGTAGAAGAGATGATTCAACCTTTATGTGAGCTTTTTAATAATATATTACAGGGTTTAGAGACTCCTCCGTCATGGCGCAATGCTTTTATATCTTTGATTCCAAAAGAGGATCAAGATCTCACTTTGCCCAAGAATTATAGGCCTATATCTCTTTTAAATGTGGATTATAAAATTTTTGCAAAAATTTTAGCTAATAGGTTTATGGGGGTCTTGCAGCAGTGGATACATAAGGACCAATCGGGTTTCATAACTGGAAGGTATATGAAGAATAATGTTAGACAAATTATTAATTTATTAGAATATTTAGATAAAAACAACCAAGTCTCTGCAGGGCTGATATTTTTGGATGCTGAAAAAGCCTTTGACCAATTGAATTGGCAGTTTATGTTATGTTTAATCAAGGAGATGAATTTTGGACAAAATATATTATAAGCTCTATCTAATATATATCAAAAACAGACTGCCCAACTTATTGTCAATGGGGGTTTGTCAGAGGTTTTCACAATAGAAAAGGGTACAAGACAGGGATGTCCATTATCTCCGTTATTATTTGTTTTAACATTGGAAATTTTGTTGATTAAAATTCGGGAGTCCCAAGAAATAAAAGGAATAGAGATTAATAAAAAAGAATATAAGCTAAGAGCTTTTGCAGATGACTTGGTTGTTACTTTGTCTCAACCTACCTACTCGGTAGTAAAATTATTACAATTGATTCATCAATATGGGAGTGTCTCGGGCTTTAAAATTAATAATAATAAGACTAAAATATTACCCCAAAATATGACTAATTGTGATAAACAGACTTTGGTTAATTTAACAGATTTTGAAGTTGTTGATAAGGTAAAATACTTGGGGGTCATTTTATCTGCTTCTAATGCAAAATTGTATAAAAACAATTATGAAAAGTTGTGGATTGGGGTACAGAAGGACTTAAAGGAATGGAGGGAGAGGTTTTGATGGATCAGTTTTATCCTAGGAATACCCAACTTCCTCCTGAGTGGCGAGAGAGAGTGAGGGATCAGCTTTGGAGGTGGAGGCATTTATTCTGAGAGATGATTTTGATGTAGGCTGCACAAGGAGTGCTAAACATGAAATCTGACTGAGGGAGGATAAACTCTTTAGGGAAAGGTCCCGGCGGATCCCTTTGAGCGACTTAGATGATCTTCGGGAGCACCTAGCAGAGTTAAAAAGGACGGGGGTCATTAGGGAGCCTCGAAGTCCTTATGCTTCCCCTATAGTGGTGGTCCGAAAGAAGAATGGGACCCTAAGGATGTGTATAGATTATCGTACCCTTAACCGAAGGACTATCCCTGACCAGTATACAACTCCTTGGATAGAGGATGCTTTGCAGTGTTTGTCAGGGGAAAAGTGGTTCAGTGTGTTAGATTTAAGGAGTGTCTACCATCAGATCCCCATGCATCCCGAGGATAGGGAGAAAACTGCGTTCATCTGCCCATTGGGATTTTATGAATTCAGTCGAATGCCACAAGGGTTGTCAGAGGCCCCAGCAACTTTTCAAAGGCTTATGCAACGGACAGTGGGGGACATGAACTTGATAGAGGTGTTGGTCTATTTAGATGACATCCTTGTCTTTGGGGAGACACTTGAGCAGCATGAGGAGCGTTTAGAGAAGGTATTGACAAGGCTCCAGGAGGAGGGGCTGAAATTGTCATTAGAAAAATGTCAGTTTTATCAGCCATCTGTCACCTATTTAGGGCATGTCGTTTCGGCCGAGGGAGTGGCAACGGACGCCGCTAAACTTGAGGCCGTGATTTCTTGGCCTAGGCCCCAGAGTGTCGCTCAATTGCGGTCGTTTCTGGGGTTTTGTTCATACTATCGGAGATTTGTGGAAGGGTTTGCTAAGATAGCTCGCCCGCTTAATGAGTTGTTAAAAAATTGAGGAGGTAGATAATACAGTGGGTTGTTCAAATCAAATCCATAACCCTAGGGGGCCCAGGAAGTCACGAGAATCTATTCAGCAGAATGGACTGAGCACTGTGAACAGGCTTTTGACCAGCTAAAGCTAAGGCTTACGAACACCCCAGTCTTGGCTTATGCCGACCCAATCGGCCGTATGAATTACATGTAGTTGCCAGTCGGGATGGCCTTGGGGGGGGGTGTTATATCAGGAGCATGATCAACGTTTAAAGCCCTGGGAAAAGAGTTATCCCACCCCTGGGAAAAGAGTTATCCCACCCATAAGCTGGACTTTTTGGCACTCAAGTGGGTGGTTGTGGATAAGTTGAGGGATTATTTGTATGGGGCCGGGTTTGAGGTTAAAATGGGCAATAATCCATTTACGTATTTACTCACCACTGCTAAACCTGATGCCACAGGGCATCGGTGGCTGGCTGCCCTATCTGGGTCTAGGTTTGGTTTAAAATATCGTCCAGGTGTGGGGAACATCGATGCAGATGCTTTATCAAGGAGGCCCCAAGGTCCAGGAGTAGGCACTAGGGAGTGGGTACAATTGCCCCCTGATGGTATCCAAGCACCGTATCGAGGGGTTGAGCATCGAGCTAGGGGAGCAATTGGGGCTGAATCAGTGAGGGTTACCATCGCAGGTGTCCCCAAATTATACTGCAATCCTATTCAGATCAGAGGGGAGAGTAGGTTTGCCCTGACTAAGAAAGATCTGTGGAGGGACCAGGTGGAAGATCCCCTCTGTGGTTTGGTTGGAAGAGCTCTAAGAGGTGGTCAGCGGGAGGCTCTACTCACTGATGTACCCAGAGGAGCGCGAGTGTTGCACAAGGAGTGGGACCGCCTACAGTTTCGAGATGGAGTAATCTATCGAAGGGGCTTCTTGGATGGGCTTGAAGAAAAGTGGCAACTCTTGCTCCCAGAATCACACTCGGAATAATGTATCCAGTTTTGGTTGCCACAATATAAAAAAAGATGTTGAGACTCTCGGAGTGCAGAGAAGAGCAACGAAGGTGATGAGGGGATTGGAGGCGAAAACATAAAACCTCCGTGTCAGAAGGAGCCCCGGCAAGCAACAATTAAACTATCAACGCCTCAAGTGGTAGAAAAGTAGACTGCAACCCTAAAAGGATCCGCTCAGGGGCCGCTCAGGAGAACTCGCTCAGCCTTAGATGCATAAAAATTGGAAGGATGATGTGATTCCCACAATGGAGGGACGGCTGCAGAAGTTAGTGGAGTTGTCAGAAATGGCTAAATGGACTGCTTTGATTAAAGAAAAGCATACCATTCTGTTTCTACGTGGAAACTGCTTTTGGACTTTGTGCTTGAGGTGGAGCTTTGATTTGAAGCTTTGATTTTGGGTTTTGCTGATTAGATAGGTTCGTTTTTATAAAAATGGCTAGTTTATGTTGTTATGTAAAATTAAAAGGTTGACGTTATATCTTATTACCTTATTCTACTGAACCCAAAGGAGTCAGAATTCAATACTTTTTTTTCCTTTCTCGCCTCCACCTTATACTTTTCTCTCTTCCCGTTTTCCTCTTTTATTTTACCCTTATTTTCTCTTTTCTTTGTATTTCTTATATTTATTTCTTATTTTCTCTTTTCTTTGTATTTCTTATACACACACACACACATACACATACACACACATTTGTTTTTTGTATGTAGGTCTTTGGTTATTCGGGTTTTCTCCCGCGTAAAATTGGCGACGTTTCGACATTCATCATCTTCAGGCTGGCGTTTTCGGCCCCGTGCTCCTAGAAGCATAAGGCCGAAAACACCACCCTAAAGATGACGAATGTGACTTCCTCTAAACGTCACCAAGAACTTCCAATTTTACACGGGAGAAAACCTCAATAACCAAAGACATATATATGTAAAGTCCCATTCATCATTTTCAGGCTGGTGTTTTCAGCTTCGTGCTTCAAGGAGCACGAAGCTGAAAACACCAGCTTGAAGATGACGAATGGGATTTCATCATAACGTCGCCAAGACACTTCCAATTTTAGGCGGGAGAAAATCCGAATAACCAAAGACCTACACATATATATATATTAGTAATTACACTAATAATATGATCCCTGGGTATATCCATGCTTAAAACCAAACAAACGTGAGCACCAGAGAATGCTATAAAATTTTAATAAAATTTAGTAAAATACTAATAAAATTCCAATAAAATTTCAATAAAACACCTAGCTTTCGTCAGCGACTGCCAACATCATCAGGGCTCAAGATGTCAGTCAGTAGGAGAGTCCCCTTTATAGGTTGGCTAGGGTCTGCACCCGGCTCTTAGGTCTTAGATTGGGGCACACATGGTAGAATCAGGCCATCAATTTGATTTTGAAAAAGTACGCGTTTTGGCAGTGACAATATGAAAGGGGGCCGCTTGCTCAAGGAGACATGGCTGTCTAATAAGGACTCAATCAACCGTCATATTGACCTTTGCCCAGCACATTTAACGTTGAGAGCTTGGAATATGGATAATCCCCCACCCCGCTGGAGACGATCTAAAGAAACACCAAACATATCAACAGAGAGGATTATGGAGAAGACTCCCCCCTCCTCTCACCACCAACAGCTTGTGAGCATCAGGGCAGAATATGAACAGCGATCGAGAGTCCCTCCCCCTCCCAGAGCAGTTAAGTGCCCTCGAGAAGTCGAAGGAGTGTCAAGAGATGCAGGAACGATAACTCCCATATTAGGAACTTGTACACCCCCCCTGAGACATCTGGAGGGGGGGAAATCACCTAATGAGAGACCAGCACTTGGAACATCATCGATTGGAATACTAAACTCCCCGCTGCACTTGGGAGAAGAGGGAGTACTTCAATAGTACCGGCCCGAATGCGTCAACGGGAAGCGTGGAGTTGCTCCGGCGAAGACGCATGGGCAAGGAGCACCAAGAATGGAGGAGAAAGAGCAATGAAGACTAGTGCTCCCGATCGCTGTACAGAGAATATCTGAAATGACTTAGCCAAAGTTGGGATGGAACATGTAAAGATCGGAGATGATAAAGAGAGGAGACGTCTGGAAGCAACGACTACCCAGTCATATTCAAGAAGGGGAGAAACAGCCTCATTTAACATGTTTGACAGAGATGGTCCGCCCACCCAACCTTGTAACGCCGATCTGCCCGTATCAGTGGGCAGCACGGAAGAACCCCCAGGACGGCAACATATAAGCAAGAAATGAGAAGAAAAAAGGGGGAGTGACAAAAATCAAGTGGGATAATACCCACGGTGACCATGGTTGTGGGGGTGGGAAATATAAAGAGGAAAGGGGGCAGTGTATTGTAATGGAGCAACCTGAATGGAACAGGGGAGGGGATGATGGAAATACACAATTAAACAAAGTGGGGGATGCAGTGAAGCAAGAAAAAGAGGGAAATATTCCACCGGAATATTTATTGGTGTTTTGCTAAATTTTATTAAAATTTTATAGCATTCCCTGGTGCTCACGTTTATTTGGTTGGTTTTAAGCATATATACATATATACATACATAAATACATACATACATACATACATATATTTTCTGAGGTTTTCGCGGGTGTTTGTATGTAGGTCTTCGGTTATTCGACCTTTCTCCTGCATCAAATTGGAAGTGTCTTGGCGACGTTTCGATGAAGTCTCATTCGTCATCTTCAGACCGGTGTTTTCGGCTTCGTGCTTCTAGGATCGTAGCTGTTTCTTCCTTTTAATTGCCAGTGGGGGTATGAACTGATTGGATGAGAGCTTGGCTGTGTTCTGATTGCATGGAGGTGTGTTCTGATTGGTTAGGAGCTTGGCTGTGCTCTGATTGGATGGGGGGGGTTGGCTGTGCTCTGATTGGATGGGGGATTGGCTGTGCTCTGATTGGATGGGGGGTTGGCTGTGCTCTGATTGGTTGAGGGAGTGTTCTGTTTGGGTGGGGGCTTTGTTGTGCTCAGGTTAGTCTGAGTTGCACGGGGATGTGAGATGGTGTCATTCCTAGCATTTGAAACCCTGATGATGCCGGTAGAAGCCAGCGAAAGCTTGGCGTTTTTTAATTAAACTTTTTACAGTTTTAACTTCCCTGGTGCTCACTTTTATTTCATATATATATATATATATATATATGTTTTCTGAGGTTTTCGCGGGTATTTGTATATAGGTCTTTGGTTGTTCGGGTTTTCTCCCGCGTAAAATTGGAAGTGTCTTTGCAACGTTTCGACGAAGTCACATTCGTCATCTTCAGGCTGGTGTTTTTAGCTTCTTGCTTTGAGCAGCAATGTGTGGTTTTAGCTGTTTCTTCCTTTTAACTGCCAGTGAGGGTTATGAACGCCAGAAACAAAACCCCTCCTCCCTCACAGCCACACATGAAACAAACAGTGCATAACATCTCAGATAGGATCCTCACCAAAGCCGAAACCAATGTCCTTTCCAAAGGATTCAACTTTGCAGTCGCTCCCAAACACATCCCCACTGAAACCATTATATGTGGAGTTGAAACCAGCCTGACCAAAATCAACCCCGATGACGCTAACAAAATCAGACTCAAAATCACCAACATCCTCTGCACCAGCAAGCCACCCAAAAGCAACTTACCCAAAGAGGAACAGACAGCACTACGTAACCTGAAAGAAGACACCAGCATAATAATCCTACCAGCAGACAAGGGCAACGCCACGGTGGTTATGAACACATCTGACTACCAAACCAAATTAACCAACCTACTCCAAGACTCCACATACAAACCCCTAAATACAGATCCCACCACCTACCTGGAAAAAACCACCAGAACCAAGATAAAAGCCTCCCCCATTAGCGAAGAGATCCAGCAAAGAATCATTCCCAGAGAGAAATCATCCAGATGCCCTAAACTCTATGGTCTCCCCAAGATACACAAAGAAGGAACCCCACTCAGACCTATAGTCAGCTCCATAGGCTCACCTCTACAAAACCTAGCCAAATTTCTCGCCAAACAACTACAGCCCTATGCAGAATCCATCACCTCACATGTAAAAAACTCATTCCAGTTTATAGAGATCATAAAGAAACAAAGCTTACAGCCCAGCGACCTACTAGTGAGCTTCGATGTCATATCCCTCTTCACCCAAGTGCCTATCAAAGAAGCCTTGACAGCTATTCAAAACAAATATAACCCCCCCAAACACATCTTAGATCTGACCAACCACTGCCTATCCAACACATACTTCATCTATAATGGACAAAAATACAAACAAACAGAAGGAGCACCCATGGGATCACCCCTCTCACCTGTCATTGCCAACCTCTACATGGAACACTTTGAAACCCAAGCTCTAGAAAAATCGGATCACAAACCCAAAACTCTGGCTCAGATACGTAGACGACACCTTCATAATCTGGCCACATGGGAAAGAAAAACTGGACAACTTCCTCACACACCTCAACAGCCTACACCCCAAAATACAGTTCACCATGGAAACAGAAGCTAACAACCAACTTCCCTTCCTGGATGTCTTAGTCTACAAGAAATCCAATGGCTCCCTAGGACACACCATCTACCAGAAGAAAACACACACAAACCGCTATCTGCACGTTCTCACACCACCACCCAGCACAGATCAACTCTGTAGCCAAGACACTCATCTCCAGAACAAAACGCTTAGCTGACGAACAACACCTAAAACCCGAACTACACACTCTCACCAATGTACTAACATCCAATGGATTCCATAGAAATAAGATTACAAACCTAATCCAAAAAGAAACCCCCACCAAAATCCAAGACAAAGAACAAGAAAACGGCAAAGCCCTCCTCCCATACATAAAAGGCACCACAGACAGAATCAGTAAGATCCTCCATAAACACAACATCAAAACAGCATTCTGCACAAACAGAAAAATATCCACCATCCTTAGAAACCCCAAAGATAAAATTGAATTAGAAAATCAAGGAGTATACGAAATCCCATGCACCACTTGTCCCACCACATACATCGGACAAACCAACAGAAGAATAAGTGCACGCATTGAAGAACATAAGAACTCAGTCAAAAAAGAGGAACCAACATCTTCCCTGGTCCAACACCTTAAAGCCACAGGACACGAAATTGACTTTAAAAATACCAGAACCATTGCCAAAAGTGAACATTTTAATAACAGAATAATCAGAGAAGCCATCGAGATAGAAAAACGCCCACACAGCATGAACAAGCGAGATGATACCTCCCGCCTACCAGCCATTTGGAAACCTGCCCTTATTGACAAACGACTCCCTAACCCAAAATCTTAAACCCCTCTGCAACTCAGACTAACCTGAGCACAACCAAACAGAACACTCCCCCAGCCAATCAGAGCACAGCCAAGCCCCTAACCATTCAGAACACACCTCCACCCAATCAGAACACAGCCAAGCTCCCATCCAATCAGTTCATACCCTCACTGGCAGTTAAAAGGAAGAAACAGCTAAAACCACACATTGCTGCTCAAAGCAAGAAGCTAAAAACACCAGCCTGAAGATGACGAATGTGACTTCGTCGAAACGTTGCCAAGACACTTCCAATTTTACGCGGGAGAAAACCCGAACAACCAAAGACCTATATACAAATACCCGCGAAAACCTCAGAAAACAAATATCGAACCTCTACGGGGAGGAAATCCACCATCTGACAGGACCTATGAAAAACTTGAAGTCCAAAGAGCTTCCATTTTATGTGACCTCGCATTCCTACGTAACTGCCGAGATCAAAATCTAATCCCCACATGTTTCCAACTGAAATTCCACTCCAACTCTGCAGCCACCAAACGGATCCTGAAAAGAACAGAATTGGCCCTAATCAGAAATGAACTTCACACAAAAAGATTCCTCCTAGATCGAATTAACAAAGATCTCCTCACACTCCACCTCAAACTCAGCAACAAGATCCACCCCGCACTTTGGGACAAATCCAAACAACTCGCCGTCTGGAGAGCCGAAACACAGACCACCCTCAAGACAGATACACACACCAAACAAACTCCGAAGACTACAAGAACGCCAGAAACAAACCCCTCCTCCCTCACAGCCACACATGAAACAAACAGTCATAACATCTCAGATAGGATCCTCACCAAAGCCGAAACCAATGTCCTTTCCAAAGGATTCAACTTTGCAGTCGCTCCCAAACACATCCCCACTGAAACCATTATATGTGGAGTTGAAACCAGCCTGACCAAAATCAACCCCGATGACGCTAACAAAATCAGACTCAAAATCACCAACATCCTCTGCACCAGCAAGCCACCCAAAAGCAACTTACCCAAAGAGGAACAGACAGCACTACGTAACCTGAAAGAATACACCAGCATAATAATCCTACCAGCAGACAAGGGCAACGCCACGGTGGTTATGAACACATCTGACTACCAAACCAAATTAACCAACCTACTCCAAGACTCCACATACAAACCCCTAAATACAGATCCCACCACCTACCTGGAAAAAACCACCAGATCCAAAATAAAAGCCTCCCCCATTAGCGAAGAGATCCAGCAAAGAATCATTCCCAGAGAGAAATCATCCAGATGCCCCAAACTCTATGGTCTCCCCAAGATACACAAAGAAGGAACCCACTCAGACCTATAGTCAGCTCCATAGGCTCACCTCTACAAAACCTAGCCAAATTTCTCGCCAAACAACTACAGCCCTATGCAGAATCCATCACCTCACATGTAAAAAACTCATTCCAGTTTATAGAGATCATAAAGAAACAAAGCTTACAGCCAGCGACTACTAGTGAGCTTCGATGTCATAGTCCCTCTTCACCCAAGTGCCTATCAAAGAAGCCTTGACAGCTATTCAAAACAAATATAACCCCCCCAAACACATCTTAGATCTGACCAACCCTGCCTATCCAACACATACTTCATCTATAACGGACAAAAATACAAACAAACAGAAGGAGCACCTGGGATCACCCCTCTCACCTGTCATTGCCAACCTCTACATGGAACACTTTGAAACCCAAGCTCTAGAAAAATCGATCACAAACCCAAACTCTGGCTCAGATACGTAGACGACACCTTCATAATCTGGCCACATGGGAAAGAAAAACTGGACAACTTCCTCACACACCTCAACAGCCTACACCCCAAAATACAGTTCACCATGGAAACAGAAGCTAACAACCAACTTCCCTTCCTGGATGTCTTAGTCTACAAGAAATCCAATGGCTCCCTAGGACACACCATCTACCAGAAGAAAACACACACAAACCGCTATCTGCACGCTCTCTCACACCACCACCCAGCACAGATCAACTCTGTAGCCAAGACACTCATCTCCAGAACAAAACGCTTAGCTGACGAACAACACCTAAAACCCGAACTACACACTCTCACCAATGTACTAACATCCAATGGATTCCATAGAAATAAGATACAAACCTAATCCAAAAAGAAACCCCCACCAAAATCCAAGACAAAGAACAAGAAAACGGCAAAGCCCTCCTCCCATACATAAAAGGCACCACAGACAGAATCAGTAAGATCCTTCATAAACACAACATCAAAACAGCATTCTGCACAAACAGAAAAATATCCCCACCATCCTTAGAAACCCCAAAGATAAAATTGAATTAGAAAATCAAGGAGTATACGAAATCCCATGCACCACTTGTCCCACCATATACATCGGACAAACCAACAGAAGAATAAGTGCACGCATTGAAGAACATAAGAACTCAGTCAAAAAAGAGGAACCAACATCTTCCCTGGTCCAACACCTTAAAGCCACAGGACACGAAATTGACTTTAAAAATACCAGAACCATTGCCAAAAGTGAACATTTTAATAACAGAATAATCAGAGAAGCCATCGAGATAGAAAAACGCCCACACAGCATGAACAAGCGAGATGATACCTCCCGCCTACCAGCCATTTGGAAACCTGCCCTTATTGACAAACGACTCCCTAACCCCAAAATCTTAAACCCCTCTGCAACTCAGACTAACCTGAGCACAAACAAACAGAACACTCCCCCAGCCAATCAGAGCACAGCCAAGCCCCTAACCATTCAGAACACACCTCCACCCAATCAGAACACAGCCAAGCTCCCATCCAATCAGTTCATACCCTCACTGGCAGTTAAAAGGAAGAAACAGCTAAAACCACACATTGCTGCTCAAAGCAAGAAGCTAAAAACACCAGCCTGAAGATGACGAATGTGACTTCGTCGAAACGTTGCCAAGACACTTCCAATTTTACGCGGAGAAAACCCGAACAACCAAAGACCTATATACAAATACCCGCGAAAACCTCAGAAAACAAATATCGAACCTCTACGGGGAGGAAATCCACCATCTGACCAGGACCTATGAAAAACTTGAAGTCCAAAGAGCTTCCATTTTATGTGACCTCGCATTCCTACGTAACTGCCGAGATCAAAATCTAATCCCCACATGTTTCCAACTGAAATTCCACTCCAACTCTGCAGCCACCAAACGGATCCTGAAAAGAACAGAATTGGCCCTAATCAGAAATGAACTTCACACAAAAAGATTCCTCCTAGACCGAATTAACAAAGATCTCCTCACACTCCACCTCAAACTCAGCAACAAGATCCACCCCGCATTTTGGGACAAATCCAAACAACTCGCCGTCTGGAGAGCCGAAACACAGACCACCCTCAAGACAGATACACACACCAACAAACTCCGAAGACTACAAGAACGCCAGAAACAAAACCCTCCTCCCTCACAGCCACACATGAAACAAACAGTGCATAACATCTCAGATAGGATCCTCACCAAAGCCGAAACCAATGTCCTTTCCAAAGGATTCACCTTTGCAGTCGCTCCCAAACACATCCCCACCAGTATATACGGAGTTGAAACCAGCCTGACCAAAATCAACCCGATGACCGTTAACAAAAATCAGAATCAAAATCCACAAACATCCTTCTGACAACAGCAAGCACCCAAAGAAACTTACCCAAAGAGGAACGACAGCACTACGTAACTGACAAGGAAGACACCAGCAAATAAGCCTCCACACACTCAGGACAAGGGCAACGCCACGGTGGTTATGAACACATCTGACTACCAAACCAAATTAACCAACCTACTCCAAGACTCCACATACAAACCCCTAAATACAGATCCCACCACCTACCTGGAAAAAACCACCAGATCCAAAATAAAAGCCTCCCCATTAGCGAAGAGATCCAGCAAAGAATCATTCCCAGAGAGAAATCATCCAGATGCCCTAAACTCTATGGTCTCCCCAAGATACACAAAGAAGGAAACCCACTCAGACCTATAGTCAGCTCCATAGGCTCACCTCTACAAAACCTAGCCAAATTTCTCACCAAACAACTACAGCCCTATGCAGAATCCATCACCTCACACGTTAAAAACTCATTCCAGTTTATAGAGATCATAAAGAAACAAAACTTACAGCCCAGCGACCTACTAGTGAGCTTCGATGTCATATCCCTCTTCACCCAAGTGCCTATCAAAGAAGCCTTGACAGCTATCCAAAACAAATATAACCCCCCAAAACACATCTTAGATCTGACCAACCACTGCCTATCCAACACATACTTCATCTATAATGGACAAAAATACAAACAAACAGAAGGAGCACCCATGGGATCACCCCTCTCACCTGTCATTGCCAACCTCTACATGGAAACACTTTGAAACCCAAGCTCTAGAAAAATCTGATCACAAACCCAAACTCTGGCTCAGATACGTAGACGACACCTTCATAATCTGGCCACATGGGAAAGAAAAACTGGACAACTTCCTCACACACCTCAACAGCCTACACCCCAAAATACAGTTCACCATGGAAACAGAAGCTAACAACCAACTTCCCTTCCTGGATGTCTTAGTCTACAAGAAATCCAATGGCTCCCTAGGACACACCATCTACCAGAAGAAAACACACACAAACCGCTATCTGCACGCTCTCTCACACCACCACCCAGCACAGATCAACTCTGTAGCCAAGACACTCATCTCCAGAACAAAACGCTTAGCTGACGAACAACACCTAAAACCCGAACTACACACTCTCACCAATGTACTAACATCCAATGGATTCCATAGAAATAAGATTACAAACCTAATCCAAAAAGAAACCCCCACCAAAATCCAAGACAAAGAACAAGAAAACGGCAAAGCCCTCCTCCCATACATAAAAGGCACCACAGACAGAATCAGTAAGATCCTTCATAAACACAACATCAAAACAGCATTCTGCACAAACAGAAAAATATCCACCATCCTTAGAAACCCCAAAGATAAAATTGAATTAGAAAATCAAGGAGTATACGAAATCCCATGCACCACTTGTCCCACCACATACATCGGACAAACCAACAGAAGAATAAGTGCACGCATTGAAGAACATAAGAACTCAGTCAAAAAAGAGGAACCAACATCTTCCCTGGTCCAACACCTTAAAGCCACAGGACACGAAATTGACTTTAAAAATACCAGAACCATTGCCAAAAGTGAACATTTTAATAACAGAATAATCAGAGAAGCCATCGAGATAGAAAAACGCCCACACAGCATGAACAAGCGAGATGATACCTCCCGCCTACCAGCCATTTGGAAACCTGCCCTTATTGACAAACGACTCCCTAACCCCAAAATCTTAAACCCCTCTGCAACTCAGACTAACCTGAGCACAACCAAACAGAACACTCCCCCAGCCAATCAGAGCACAGCCAAGCCCCTAACCATTCAGAACACACCTCCACCCAATCAGAACACAGCCAAGCTCCCATCCAATCAGTTCATACCCTCACTGGCAGTTAAAAGGAAGAAACAGCTAAAACCACACATTGCTGCTCAAAGCAAGAAGCTAAAACACCAGCCTGAAGATGACGAATGTGACTTCGTCGAAACGTTGCCAAGACACTTCCAATTTTACGCGGGAGAAAACCCGAACAACCAAAGACCTATATATATATATATATATATATATATATATATATATTATATATATATATATATTATATAATGTTTTCTGAGGTATTCGCGGGTATTTGTATATAGGTTTTTGGTTGTTCGGGTTTTCTCCCGCGTAAATTGGAAGTGTCTTGGCAACGTTTCGACGAAGTCACATTCGTCATCTTCAGGCTGGTGTTTTTTAGCTTCTTGCTTTGAGCAGCAATGTGTGGTTTTAGCCTCACTGGCAGTTAAAAGGAAGAAACAGCTAAAACCACACATTGCTGCTCAAAGCAAGAAGCTAAAAACACCAGCCTGAAGATGACGAATGTGACTTCGTCGAAACGTTGCCAAGACACTTCCAATTTTACGCGGGAGAAAACCCGAACAACCAAAGACCTATATATATATATATATATATATATCAAGAAATAAAATGATCACCAGGATAATAAAAGTATAAAATTTATTAAAAAAGCGCCTAGCTTTCGCCGTCACCTGCCGGCATCCTCAGGGCTAGTGCGCCAGGGAGTGAGAATCGCTTTTAAAGGTGTGTCAAAGTCTGCGCGCGACTCCTCAGCCTCGTCATCGGGCCCGATTGGTATGACTGCGCACAAATGGTCTGTTCTTTCCTATTGATTTCAATTGTGGTACTAGGATGGCCGGATTGAGAGAGAAAGAACTACAGAGCGCAGCTGGAGGTGGATCCATGAACGGTATTGGAGAGGGGGAGAAAACACAGGAGACCGGACCATCACACCCCCCGTCTGCGCATCCCGGAGAATTCCGGAGGACTCGTATAGATAACAACGATGTAAAAGGGAGGAGGCGAATCGAAGGGAGACGCTGCGATGATCAAATGGAACATGATCCCACTATTACCCTCCCCGGACCGATCACCCGCAGCAGGGGGCGTATAAGACAGCTGTGCGCAGTGGCGACCAAGGAACCACCTCCCCCGCCCATGGTTGAACAATCTAGCCCCCAACTTCAGATCGTCAGCAAATTACATCCACCCCGGAGGGACTCACGAGATCGCTCAGACGGGGTTCGCAGAAGTGATGAAGCTAAGGGAGGGGCCCTCTGTAAGAGGAACCATGGGATGAAGCGGGAGCGCAAGACAGGGATGGGATGTGTATTGCCATCTGAACCCAGAGGGGATGAGCGAAAACACAATTCTATCACCACCCCCCCCCCGGGCTGACTAAACACTGTATAGCACGCGCTAAGCAGCTGGACGCAATGGCAGGTAGAGAACCACCCCCTCCTCCCGCAACTGAACAATCTACCCTCCAGCCCCAGACCACCGATGGTTTGCATCCACTTCGGAAGGACTTGCAAGATCATCCAGATGACGTTTGCATAGGAAGTGAAAGTGTTGAAATCAAAGGAAAAACTTACCGTAGGAAGAACAATGGGACGAAGGAGGGTTATAAAACAAACATGAAATGTGTATTACCATCCGAACCCGGGGAGGAAAGGTTAAAACGTAGGGACCACCATAACAAGAGAGACATTCACCCACCCACCTTAAGACCAAGAGAAAGAAGGATGGACGATGATAAACACGCAATTGAAATCAATAGGAAAGAACAGACCATTTGTGCGCAGTCATACCAATCGGGCCCGATGACGAGGCTGAGGAGTCGCGCGCAGACTTTGACACACCTTTAAAAGCGATTCTCACTCCCTGGCGCACTAGCCCTGAGGATGCCGGCAGGTGACGGCGAAAGCTAGGCGCTTTTTTAATAAATTTTATACTTTTATTATCCTGGTGATCATTTTATTTCTTGCCATGAATATTCCCAGGATTCATGTTTTTAATCTTCTTAAACGTGAATATATATATATATATATATATATATATATATATATATATATATATATATATATTAGATAAAAACACCAAGCTTTGGTTGGCCACTGCCAACATCGTCAGGGTTCATACAGGTTGATGGGAGAACTTATTTATAGATGGAACAACATCTGCGCCCAACTCCTAGATCTCATCACGGGTCCTGGCCGACCAATCAATGCTTCAGTCGTAATCTCTGTGTAATTAACTGATTTACCCTTGCTTCCCTTACCTATGCGTGTATTACCACTTGCTTCCCCTTTCTCCTCCTGTATCCGTAAACCAGGAGAGCGCTTCATCTTACTCTGGTCAAACACACATCCCACATCCCTGGGTTGCTTCCTCCTCTCACCCCCTTTCCTGGGGTGCTCCATGTCAGTGGACTTTTTCCCACCTCCACCTCTTTCATGTCCGTCATCATTGTCATCCTCCCTATTATGGGGCTCCGTACCAAGTGTCTTGCCTTCACTCTCACTACCCAACGCCCCCGCTCCTCCATATGTCTGATGATCTCACCACCACTATCTCTTCCAATGCCTGCTATCTCCTTCCCCCCATCAACAACTCCTAGGACGTTATGGGGATTGGCCTGTAGCTCCTGCTGTCCTAACCGGGCAACTGGGACGAAGGACACTCTCAGGTGTGTCTGTTTTAACATCCCACCAGGTCGGTCTCTCCCATCCCCCCCCACATGGGGTTCGACATGGTCCTCGATCCGTTGGCCGTTCTTTGCTTTTCATCGGTCCGCTGCGCTGCTCTTCGGGAGCGCATAATCGCCCCTAAAGCTAAGCGGTCATAATTGCTTTCCCCTTTTGTGTTTCTGGGGGATGTTTCTTCCGGATGCATCGGATATGTCAGGAGGCGCGGTGGAGATCCCAACTCATACGGTGTCATCCCTTTCTCACTCGGTGCTCTCCCCATTTTCCGTAGGTATGCATACGCTTCCGGTGTACAAATGGGAAAGGGGGCAGCGGTGGAAATATCGGTGGGGGCGGGGTGGTGGTACAACCCCCTAGGTGGTAGTTACTCCGTGTCCTAGTGCGTACCTGTGACATCATCTTTTCTGAACATCCCACACGGCACGAAGGGGTGTCTGGACTGTTAGGGGCTGAATCCCTGATGTTAGCTGGCTTCCTCATTCGTAGTGAATATACACCCACCCTCATAGTCGGGGGGCTCTCAGGTTGTCGGTCATTCCTTTCTCAGATATCAGCAAATCGTTGGGATTGGGGGCTCCCCCCCTCGATTTCCCTCTCCGGTGGATAAACGCTGTTGTTAAACTGCTTACTCCGTGATGGCTCAGAGAGCACCAAGGAATCCCAGCAAACCAGCAGGGCCTTGTGTGATCCTGGACATAGAGAAGGTGCCCCTCCTGCCATTGATGGTTTTCTCCTGGCAAAAAGCCGGTTCGTGGGCCCCAGCTTGATCTCCCCAGCTTCTTCTCTGCAGGTCTTCTCCCCACCCCTCTCGCCATCTGAGATCAAAACCCCTTGAAAGGCGGAAGAGGAATCTAGACTCCTCTGGAGGGACCTGTGGGAATCTCCAAGTAGCCCTGTGGATTTTGGATGAATCTTTCTCTGGGATCAACTGGGTGGTTCTTACTCTGTTCCTTGTTGCAGGACTATGGAGACTGGTGGTGTTCCTGTTTCGGGGTCTCCAACTAGGACATCCCTCCCTCCCCGGAGTCAGAGGTCAGTTTGCAGAGAAGCCAAAATCTTCTCCAGCTTTTCTCTGCTGGCTGCCTCTGTCTTGGCTCTATCCTGGGTTGAGGTGTGTGTGTGTGTGTGTGTGTGTGTGTGTGTGTGTGTGTGTGTGTGAGAGAGAGAGAGAGAGAGAGAGAGAGAGAGAGAGAGAGAGAGAGAGAGAGAGAGAAAGGGGACATGAGGGGGGCAATTCCCCCACTTGGAGAGATGGGAGCATCTTTATGTTTGTGTGTATGTGTTTTCATCTCAGGTCAATTCTCCTCTTGCAGGTCAAAACGAAATCTGGAGAGGATTGTATCTGATGATGCAACTGGGCCTTTCTCTAGTCTCAGGTCAGCCTCTGCCACCCCTGCATTGGTGGCTTTATTTACTGCTTAAGGCATTAATACCCTTTGCCTTTTCTCCAGGGTGTCTGGGCACCTGTCCTGGGAGGTTGTCAGTAACAACCCAGTGAAAGAAACCGGAAAGAGACTGAATGCCCCCCATTCTCCCAGGAGCCCTGGGGGGGTGAAACCAGGTTGCCCCAATCTAATTGTACCCCTTCCTCCCTGTGCTAGACAGGCTTTGAAAAAAGCTCCTGCAAGAGACCCTGACACTCTCCCCAGGGTTTTCTACAAAAGGTGAAGGGACTAGAGCCTTTTTTTCCACAGAAAAACACACAGACATTTTACATAGTGAATGTGTATTTCCCTCTTGCTGACAAGAGAAAGAGAAAAATAAGAGGAAAAGACACTCTTGGCAAGGAATGGAATCCAGCTTCCTTAAATTCACCCTTTTTGAGGGATCTTCCAGGGAAACCTTTGGAGAAAGGCTGGATTTTGGCTGCCTCTGAAAGGGAGGGGCTGCTCCAGTGAAGGTAGCTGAGCCCAGCCCTCCCCCCCAAGGCTGACCCCCAACTGTCCGGCCACAGAATCCTAGAGGAAGCTTTTTAGCCCCGGCCCCCCAAAATCTGGCTTCTGCTCAGACTCGCCGTCCAGATGAAAGCAAACTGGAAAGACCTTTGCAGTCTCTACTTGAGAAAGAGAGAAGCCCAAAACAGGGTCAGATGTTTTACCAGCCAGTGAGACCCCTTCAGAAGAGACCCTCCCCCTGCCCACAACCCAGAGTTACAATTCAGAAAGGGAGGAATAGTAGTAAGAAATTGTCAGTAAAGTCATTTATCTACTGACTTTATCTGACCGCAACCTGTATGTTTGATGGCTAAGCAAAAATGCGGAAAAACTGAACATTTTTTTAAAAATCATGCCCTGGCCATCTCACGTCTTGACTATTGCAATGGGCTCTACTTGGGCCTATCCTTGAAGACAATTTGGAAGCTACAATTGGTGCAGATCGTTGTGGCAGGGATTGTTCTTGGGGCCCCTGGGTGGCCCACGTCCCACAGTTGTTTTGTGAATGGTGATGGTGTTCAATTGTCTGAAGTGGCTTCTTCAGTGTTCTTGTAGGTCAGGATGGATTCCAAACTGCAGCCCATCTTCAGATCCAAGCTGGGAATCATGGTATAGGACAGTGGTTCTCAACCTTTCTAATGCCGTGACCCCATAATATAGTTCCCCATGTTGTGGTGACCCCCAACCACTTATACATCACCGGGTGCCAGGGGCATGGCCAAAGAAAAGGGGGGAAAAATGGCGGACAGCCTTGCTTGGTGACCCCCATGAAATGGTCATTCGACCCCAAATGGGGTCCCAACCCACAGGTTGAGAACCACTGGTATAGGAGGTGAGTGTGGGAGAGATGTGGGGAGGATGCTCTGACAGCCACTCCTGCAAAGGCATTGCCTACAGCCCGGAACAATTGGGGTTGTCTTCATGATAGCCCCTTGCCCAGAAGCCCTCCGTTATCTTGGGGAGCCACAGGGTGTAATAAATACAAAAAGAATGCTAGATATTCTACAGCTAAGGGAAAGATCCAGAGGATTTAAAGAGGGCTCTGAGGCACAGCTGAGTCCCTGGAGAAAATTTGTTATTCCTACTGAGTGGTCAGTGATTGTGGTCAGCTTTCCTCAAACTCGGGGGATGGGTTTAGGTTCAGCTTTCACAACTGTCTCATGACTGTTTCTTCACAGGTGAAGGGGGACCTTTGCTTCCTTGGCATTTCAACGTTTTCTTCCAATGGTAAGCAAATTTGAGTTTGGGAGATATTTCTGGGTTAGAGTAAGAATCTGGCAAGATTCAGATAAATCTCACTCCTTTCAGTGAATCTACTCAATTTGCAATCCTTTGAAAATGTAAACCTCCATCTTGAATTGCACATATCTGATCTGAAGAGCTGAGGAATGAGGGATGAGTTTATTAATGGCAGCCCATTTCCCTCATTGTATAATTGGAAGAGGATCTGCCCCAAATTCTGTCATCTTGCCTTGGGAATCTCCCCTCCGGGACCCCCAGTCCATCATCCTCTCCTAATTCGTAGTTTTCCTTTCCGGAGGAGTCAATGCTGTGTGTAATACATAGAAGATTTCAAGGATAAAAAAATGATATAGTCCAAGGACTGAATTATCTCCCATTGTACATCCATCCATCCATCCATCCATCACCCCACCCTACCCTTCTGGGTAGTTGCAGGGACAGCAAGAGGTCCCTGGGGTCAGCATGATGGGCCCCAGCCTAGACTTGTCCTTCACAATGAAAACATGCAGAAGCCAGACAGATTTTTTTTAATTTCGGGAATTGCTTGTATCCAGAAAATATATCAACAATGTTTGCAGTTAAATCAATGATGGATATTCTCTCTTTGGAGTTCAAAATGTGCCTCATGTTGCTTTCTCGTTTCCTTGCATCCGAAGGAGAATTCCGGAAGGCCTCCGGGTATCTTTTGACTTTCAAGGAAGACTCCCCAACTTTGTTGGTAAGTCCTTTTGACCCACAAAGATTGACCCTCAGTTGATTCTCTTCCACTGGGATTCCAGGATTTAGGGAGAATGAGATCAAGGTTGGCAATAGCCAATTGTCTAGTTGGACAAATAGCTATGAGGACCTAGCAAAGGCAAAGCAACTTTTATAGCCTTCACAGGGAATTCATCTTAGGCCTAGTAGGTCTATACCGCATTCAGAACTGAACATATACGCCAAAGAGGAGATATGATGTCTGGGGATTACAACTCAACTCCATTCTAATTAATGTTCTTCTAAATTGGATTTTAGGTGTAGCAAAGCTGTCTGAGAGTGTTTGCAGGAGCTTGGTTGGGAAGGGAGAGATTGGGACAGGTGCTGCTGGCTTGGGGTGTGGCTGGTGTGGCTGGAGAAAAAGATAGAAAAGGGAAGGAAAGGAAAGGGCCGGGGTTGCTGTTGCAGTTCGTCAGGTGAAGGTAAAGGAACTGGAAGTTTTATTTGTTTTTCTTCGTAAGGAGGATATTTTAAACAGAGGCTAGAGGGAGAGAGAGAGTGGAGTTTTTAAGGCTTCCTTCGTGAGGGGGATATCTCAAATGGAGGCAAGAGAGAGATTGTGTGGAGCGGAGGTGGCAGAGACTCCTAGCCTCAGATTTTAATAATAAAAATAAAGGTGTGTGTGTGGGGGGGGAAGGTTTTGGACGCTGAAACCTGACTGAAGGAGAAGCAACAGAAAGAGAGGAGAGACTGTTGGTGGCTATAGCTGCTGCGAAGCCTGGAAAACTATTTGGACTGCGACTATTACTGCTGCTACAGGTTTTAAGACATTGTGGGGGAGTTTCCCTGGGGGACGAGTTATTGTTACAGCACACTGACTGTTGTTGTTTCTACTGCTGTCTGGATCCGGGGTTTTTCCTCCATCCCACTTGACTCTGAACGATCACTGAGGAATCTCTTATCTCTGTTGCTTTATCGGCCTTGGGCTGTTGGATATCATCGTAGCATTGACTATTGTGACTGGTTACTTTCGTTCCTGGAAGCCCCTCCTTGACGACAAGAGCCTGCTACCTATTAATTCTGCATGGGCTTCGGCTTCGGCTAGAAGAAACATCTTATCAACGCCCAAAGGACACAACTGCAGGGTTGACAAAGGGGGAATGGGGCTGGGAGGGCCTGGTTTCTGGCGGCCTCTGAGGAGGTAACGCTACACGTGGGAGATCGTCCGGGATTTCCTGCCTGGCCCCTCCCCTTAGTAAGGAAGAGTTAGTATTGTGTAGGGATATGAGCCAGGAGAACAATATGGACTCTAATGCGGCCACCAGGTGGTGTGAAGAGCAGAATAGTGAAGTGAAGACAAGTGTAGTAATGAAGGTCCCTGGTAATGTTTGGTCAGAGGACCGAATTTTACAGACATTAAGGGGTGTTGTTCCAGACCAAAGGGTATATGTGATAGATATGAGGGTAAATGAGGATTCCCCCCATTTTTATGTACTGCTGGAATGGAAACATAGCGTCCCAGAGTGTTTTCAGGTTCAAAGTCTGCAATTAACAGAAGATACCAGGGTGGGGGTGATTTTTCCCACTGTATGGGGCATACCTTTGACCAAACCATTAGGCCAGAAGAAAGAGAAGTGTGTTTCCCTACCTACGGGGGGTAGCAGGAGTAGGGGCTACCCAAGTGGGGGGAAATTTGGTTTCTGTCCAAAATCCGACTGGGGGTTGCTGTACAGGGGCTGGATATAGGAAATTACGTATTTTTTTGGGGATGCAACCAGTACCAGAAGGAGAAGAGGAATACGAAGCCTGGATGGAGCAGGCAATACAAGCAGTTGAGGAGTGGGATATACCGGATACCCAGAAAAGACAACGGGTTAGAGAGAGCTTAAAGGGCCCTGCTGCAGAGGCCATTAGAAGTTTAACATTGGGTCAGAGACAGTTTACTGTGCGTGACTACCTCTCTTTGTTGCATGATGACTTTGGGTCAGTTGAGACGGTATCTAGTTTACTGTTCCAGAACATATGTATCAGAAGAGGGGTGAGAAGCTGTCTGAATATATAAGGCGCCTGAATAGATTATTATATCAGGTAGTGGAGAAGGGGGGATTGGACCCAGCTGGGGTGGAACAGGCCAGGATAGAACAACTCTCCCGGGGCGCTTTGGCTTTGGACCCTGTCTGGGTAGGACAGCCCTTAGGCCCAGGAGTGAGAGAGGTAAGGGAGGAGGATGACTGGATAACCACGATGCAAACCCAGATACAGGAGTTGACCAAGATGATAGCCTCTTGGTCAACAGTGGGTGGCCCACCCTTGCATGGAGGTCGGGTTGGAATAACTGATGGGAGGATGGGCCCACCCGCCTGGGATAATAATCCAACGAAATCAGTGGTCTGTTATAATTGTGGGGACATGGGGTATTATAAGCGCGTATGTCCAAAATCGTATAGAAGATCAGGGAACCCAGTGCGTTCGGGAAATTGTGAAGGGCCCCGGGTGAAGGAGCTAGCTTGGCACCCGGTGATATCAGTCAGCCCCGGTGAGAGAGGTTTTCTTGGGAATCCTCAGCAGAAATGAGAGTAATGGGGGTATCCTCTCCGATAAGAAAGCCCCATCCCCTTGAACTGGCAGAGGCTAAAGCCATGGCTCCTCAGCAGTTGGTGGGTCCCTCCCCGGTGGTGCCGGTGCAGGTGGAGGGTATTTATACTAAGGCCCTTTTGGATTCAGGTGCGCAGGTGACATTATTATGTAAGGATTTTTATGATAAGTATTTGATGCATATACCCATACAGGAGTTGGGTGCTTTGAGGATCTGTGGTATTGGTACTGAAAAATTCCCCTATGATGGATGTTTACCTATACAGCTGACGTTTGGGCCCTCTGTTGCTGGGCATACGGAGACGTTGGATACCTTGGCTATCGTATGTGCTCGCCCCCCGGGAGTTAGCCAGGGTTCATTGATTGTGACTAATACTAGTTTAGGGGACTAATACTAGTTTAGTTAGGCGGTTACTTACCCCAGTCATTCCATTAGGGAAGGGCCCGATAGTGGGGATTGTTCAGTATGTCAGGGTTTGGTGCGGGAGCAGCAGGCCCCTGCAGAAGGAGTGGGGAGGTTATGGAAATTGGATAAGAGAAAGAGGGTAATACAACCTGGGGAAGTGGTGCGCCTGAGGGCTTCTGTTAAGTTAGATTGGGAACAGCCTGGGCCATATCTCATTCTTGAGTCTGGCCCGGGGGGACAGAATGGCGCAGTGGAATTGATTCCAGAGGTAATCTCCACACGAGTATTGAAGCAGGAAAAGGGGCGGATCTCATTTGGAGTTTGGAATATCACCGGCCTCCTGGCGCGGCTGAAGGATCGGATGTTGTTGGGGCATGTGAGCCCAGCTACTCCAACTGAGTCTCTAGATGGTAAGGGAGAGATGGAGGGAGAGGTTTTGATGGATCAGTTTTATCCTAGGAATACCCAACTTCCTCCTGAGTGGCGAGAGAGAGTGAGGGATCAGCTTTGGAGGTGGAGGCATTTATTCTGAGAGATGATTTTGATGTAGGCTGCGCAAGGAGTGCTAAACATGAAATCCGACTGAGGGAGGATAAACCCTTTAGGGAAAGGTCCCGGCGGATCCCTTTGAGCGACTTAGATGATCTTCGGGAGCACCTAGCAGAGTTAAAAAGGACGGGGGTCATTAGGGAGTCTCGAAGTCCTTATGCTTCCCCTATAGTGGTGGTCCGAAAGAAGAACGGGACCCGAAGGATGTGTATAGATTATCGTACCCTTAACCGAAGGACCATCCTTGACCAGGATACAACTCCTTGGATAGAGGATGCTTTGCAGTGTTTGTCAGGGGAAAAGTGGTTCAGTGTGTTAGATTTAAGGAGTGTCTACCATCAGATCCCCATGCATCCCGAGGATAGGGAGAAAACTGCGTTCATCTGCCCATTGGGATTTTATGAATTCAGTCGAATGCCACAAGGGTTGTCAGAGGCCCCAGCAACTTTTCAAAGGCTTATGGAACGGACAGTGGGGGACATGAACTTGATAGAGGTGTTGGTCTATTTAGATGACATCCTTGTCTTTCGGGAGACACTTGAGCAGCAAGGGGGAGCGTTTAGAGAAGGTATTGACAAGGCTCCAGGAGGAGGGGCTGAAATTGTCATTAGAAAAATGTCAGTTTTATCAGCCATCTGTCACCTATTTAGGGCATGTCGTTTCGGCCGAGGGAGTGGCAACGGACGCCGCTAAACTTGAGGCCGTGATTTCTTGGCCTAGGCCCCAGAGTGTCACTCAATTGCGGTTGTTTCTGGGGTTTTGTTCATACTATCGGAGATTTGTGGAAGGGTTTGCTAAGATAGCTCGCCCGCTTAATGAGTTGTTAAAAAATTGAGGAGGTAGATAATACAGTGGGTCGTTCAAATCAAATCCATAACCCTAGGGGGCCCAGGAAGTCACGAGAATCTATTCAGGCAGAATGGACTGAGCACTGTGAACAGGCTTTTGACCAGCTGAAGCAAAGGCTTACGAACACCCCAGTCTTGGCTTATGCCGACCCAATCGGCCGTATGAATTACATGTAGTTGCCAGTCGGGATGGCCTTGGGGGGGGGTGTTATATCAGGAGCATGATCAACGTTTAAAGCCCATCGAATATATCAGTAGGGGTTTAACCCCCGGGAAAAGAGTTATCCCACCCATAAGCTGGAGTTTTTGGCACTCAAGTGGGTGGTTGTGGATAAGTTGAGGGATTATTTGTATGGGGCCGAGTTTGTGGTTAAAATGGACAATAATCCATTTACGTATTTACTCACCACTGCTAAACCTGATGCCACAGGGCATCGGTGGCTGGCTGCCCTATCTGGGTCTAGGTTTGGTTTAAAATATCGTCCAGGTGTGGGGAACATTGATGCAGATGCTTTGTCAAGGAGGCCCCAAGGTCCAGGAGTAGGCACTAGGGAGTGGGTACAATTGCCCCCTGATGGTATCCAAGCACCGTATCGAGGGGTTGAGCATCGAGCTAGGGGAGCAATTGGGGCTGAATCAGTGAGGGTTACCATCGCAGGTGTCCCCAAATTATACTGCAATCCTATTCAGATCAGAGGGGAGAGTAGGTTTGCCCTGACTAAGAAAGATCTGTGGAGGGACCAGGTGGAAGATTCCCTCTGTGGTTTGGTTGGAAGAGCTCTAAGAGGTGGTCAGCGGGAGGCTCTACTCACCGATGTACCCAGAGGAGAGCGAGTGTTGCACAAGGAGTGGGACCGCCTACAGTTTCGAGATGGAGTAATCTATCGAAGGGGCTTCTTGGATGGGCTTGAAGAAAAGTGGCAACTCTTGCTCCCAGAATCACACTCGGAATAATGTATCCAGTTTTGGTTGCCACAATATAAAAAAGATGTTGAGACTCTCGGAGTGCAGAGAAGAGCAACGAAGGTGATGAGGGGATTGGAGGCGAAAACCTAAAACCTCCGTGTCAGAAGGAGCCCCGGCAAGCAACAATTAAACTATCAACGACTCAAGTGGTAGAAAAGTAGACTGCAACCCTAAATGGATCCGCTCAGGGGCCACTCAGGAGAACTCGCTCAGCCTTAGATGCATAAAAATTGGAAGGATGATGTGATTCCCACAATGGAGGGACGGCTGCAGAAGTTAGTGGAGTTGTCAGAAATGGCTAAATGGACTGCTTTGATTAAAGAAAAGCATACCGTTATGTTTCTACGTGGAAACTGCTTTTGGACTTTGTGCTTGAGGTGGAGCTTTGATTTGAAGCTTTGATTTTGGGTTTTGCTGATTAGATAGGTTCGTTTTTATAAAAATGGCTAGTTTATGTTGTTATGTAAAATTAAAAGGTTGATGTTATATCTTATTACCTTATTCTACTGAACCCAAAGGAGTCAGAAGTCAATACTTTTTTTTCCTTTCTCGCCTCCACCTTATACTTTTCTCTCTTCCCGTTTTCCTCTTTTATTTTACCCTTATTTTCTCTTTTCTTTGTATTTCTTATATTTATTTCTTATTTTCTCTTTTCTTTGTATTTCTTATACACACACACACACACACACACACACACACACATTTGTTTTTTGTATGTAGGTCTTTGGTTATTAGTGTTTTCTCCCACATAAAATTGGCGACGTTTCGACATTCGTCATCTTCAGGCTGCCGTTTTTGGCCCCGTGCTCCTAGAAGCATAAGGCCGAAAACACCATCCTGAAGATGACGAATGTGACTTCCTCTAAATGTCGCCAAGACACTTCCAATTTTACACGGGAGAAAACCTCAATAACCAAAGACATATATATGTAAAGTCCCATTCATCATTTTCAGGCTGGTGTTTTCAGCTTCGTGCTTCAAGGAGCATGAAGCTGAAAACACCAGCTTGAAGATGACGAATGGGATTTCATCATAACGTCGCCAAGACACTTCCAATTTTAGGCGGGAGAAAATCCGAATAACCAAAGACCTACATATATATATATATATTAGTAATTACACTAATAATATGATCCCTGGGTATATCCATGCTTAAAACCAACAAACGTGAGAACCAGAGAATGCTATAAAATTTTAATAAAATTTAGTAAAATACCAATAAAATTCCAATAAAATTTCAATAAAACACCTAGCTTTCGTCAGCGACTGCCGACATCATCAGGGCTCAAGATGCCGGTCAGTAGGAGAGTCCCCTTTATAGGTTGGCTAGGGTCTGCACCCGGCTCTTAGGTCTTAGATTGGGGCACACATGGTAGAATCAGGCCGTCAATTTGATTTTGAAAAAGTACGCGTTTTGGCCAGTGACAATATGAAAGGGGGCCGCTTGCTCAAGGAGGCATGGCTGTCTAATAAGGACTCAATCAACCGGCATATTGACCTTTGCCCAGCACATTTAACGTTGAGAGCTTGGAGTATGGATAATCCCCCACCCCGCTGGAGACGATCTAAAGAAACACCAAACATATCAACAGAGAGGATTATGGAGAAGACTCCCCCCTCCTCTCACCACCAACAGCTTGTGAGCATCAGGGCAGAATATGAACAGCGATCGAGAGTCCCTCCCCCTCCCAGAGCGGTTAAGTGCCCTCGAGAACTCGAAGGAGTGTCAAGAGATGCAGGAACGATAACTCCCATATTAGGAACTTGTACACCCCCCCTGAGACATCTGGAGGGGGGGAAATCACCTAATGAGAGACCAGCACTTGGAACATCATTGATTGGAATACTAAACTCCCTGCTGCACTTGGGAGAAGAGGGAGTACTTCAATAGTACCGGCCTGAATGCGTCAACGGGAAGCGTGGAGTTGCTCCGGCGAAGACGCATGGGCAAGGAGCACCAAGAATGGAGGAGAAAGAGCAATGAAGACTAGTGCTCCCGATCGCTGTACAGAGAATATCCGAAATGACTTAGCCAAAGTTGGGATGGAACATGTAAAGATCGGAGATAATAAAGAGAGGAGACGTCTGGAAGCAATAACTACCCAGTCATATTCAAGAAGGGGAGAAACAGCCTCATTTAACATGTTTGACAGAGATGGTCCGCCCACCCAACCTTGTAACGCCGATCTGCCCGTATCAGTGGGCAGCACGGAAGAACCCCCAGGACGGCAACATACAAGCAAGAAATGAGAAGAAAAAAGGGGGAGTGACAAAAATCAAGTGGGATAATACCCACGGTGACCATGGTTGTGGGGGTGGGAAATATAAAGAGGAAAGGGGGCAGTGTATTGTAATGGAGCAACCTGAATGGAGCAGGGGAGGGGATGATGGAAATACACAATTAAACAAAGTGGGGGATGCAGTGAAGCAAGAAAAAGGGGGAAATATTCCACCGGAATATTTATTGGTGTTTTACTAAATTTTATTAAAATTTTATAGCATTCCCTGGTGCTCACGTTTATTTGTTTGGTTTTAAGCATATATACATAGAGAAGCCATCGAGATAGAAAAATGCCCACACAGCATGAACAAGCGAGATGATACCTCCCGCCTACCAGCCATTTGGAAACCCGCCCTTATTGACAAACTCCCTAACCCCAAAATCTTAAACCCCTCTGCAACTCAGACTAACCTGAGCACAACCAAACAGAACACTCCCCTAGCCAATCAGAGCACAGCCAAGCCCCTAACCATTCAGAACACACCTCCACCCAATCAGAACACAGCCAAGCTCCCACCCAATCAGTTCATACCCCCACTGGCAGTTAAAAGGAAGAAACAGCTAAGACCACACATTGCTGCTCAAAGCAAGAAGCTGAAAACACCAGCCTGAAGATGACGAATGTGACTTCGTCGAAATGTCGCCAAGACACTTCCAATTTTACGCGGGAGAAAACCCGAACAACCAAAGACCTATATACAAATACCCGCGAAAACCTCAGAAAAAAATATATATACATAAATAAATACATACATACATACATATATTTTCTGAGGTTTTCGCGGGTGTTTGTATGTAGGTCTTCGGTTATTCGACCTTTCTCCTGCATCAAATTGGAAGTGTCTTGGCGACGTTTCGATGAAGTCTCATTCGTCATCTTCAGACCGGTGTTTTCGGCTTCGTGCTTCTAGGAGCAATGTGTGATCGTAGCTGTTTCTTCCTTTTAATTGCCAGTGGGGGTATGAACTGATTGGATGAGAGCTTGGATGTGTTCTGATTGGATGGAGGTGTGTTCTGATTGGTTAGGAGCTTGGCTGTGCTCTGATTGGATGGGGGGGTTGGCTGTGCTCTGATTGGATGGGGGATTGGCTGTGCTCTGATTGGATGGGGGGTTGGCTGTGCTCTGATTGGTTGAGGGAGTGTTCTGTTTGGGTGGGGGCTTTGTTGTGCTCAGGTTAGTCTGAGTTGCACGGGGATGTGAGATGGTGTCATTCCTAGCATTTGAAACCCTGATGATGCCGGTAGAAGCCAGCGAAAGCTTGGCGTTTTTTAATTAAACTTTTTACAGTTTTAACTTCCCTGGTGCTCACTTTTATTTCATATATATATATATATATATATATATATATATATATATGGCAAGAAATAAAATGATCACCAGGATAATAAAAACTATAAAATTTATTAAAAAGCGCCTAGCTTTCGCCGTCACCTGCCGGCATCCTCAGGGCTAATGCGCCAGGGAGTGAGAGAATCACTTTTAAAGGCATGTCAAAGTCTGCGCACGACTCCTCAGCCTCGTCATCGGGCCCGGTTGGTATGACTGCGCACAAATGGTCTGTTCTTTCCTGTTCATTTCAATTGCGTGTTCATCATCATCCATCCTTCTTTCCCTTGGTCTTAGGGTGGATGGGTAAATATCTCCCTTATTATGGTGGTCCCTATGTTTTAACCCTTCCCCCCCGGGTTCGGGTAGTAATACACATTTCATGTTTGTTTTGTAATCCTCCTTCGTCCCATTGTTCTTCCTACGGTGAGTTTTTCCTTTGATTTCAATACTTTCACTTCTTATGCAAACGTCATCTGGATGATCTTGCAAGTCCTTCCGAAGTGGATGCAAACCACCGGTGGTCTGGGGCTGGAGGGTAGGTTGTTCAGTCACGGGAGGAGGGGGTGGTTCCCTAGCTACCATTGCGTCCAGCTGCTTTGCGCGTACTATACTGTGCTTAGTCAGTCCGGGGGGAGTGGCGGTGGAATATATATATTAGATAAAAACAAAATGAAATTCAATGGTGAAAAAAGCAAGGTTCTACATTTAGGCAAGAAAAACCAAATGCACAAGTACAGCATAGGTGGCACCATGCTCAATAGTAGTAACTGTGAGAGGGACCTCGGAGTCCTAGTAGACAATCAGTTAAATATGAGCCAGCAGTGTGCGGCAGCTGCCAAAAAGGCCAACACAGTACTAGGCTGCATTAACAGAGGGATAGAATCAAGATCACGCGAAGTATTAATACCACTCTTCAATGCCTTGGTAAGGCCACACTTGGAATACTGCATCCAGTTTTGGTCACCACGATGTAAAAAAGATGTTGAGACTCTAGAAAGAGTACAGAGAAGAGCAACAAAGATGATTAGGGGACTGGAGGCTAAAACATATAAGGAACGGTTGCGAGAATTGGGTATGTCTAGTTTAACGAAGAGAAGGACAAGGGGGGACATGATAGCAGTATTCCAATATCTCAGGGGCTGCCATAAAGAAGAGGGAATTAAGCTATTTTCCAAAGCACCTGAAGGCAGGACAAGAAGCAACGGGTGGAAACTAATCAAGGAGAGAAGCAACCTAGAACTAAGGAGAAACTTCCTGACAGTGAGAACAATTAATCAGTGGAACAGCTGCCTCCAGAAGCAGTAAATGCTCCAACACTGGAAGTTTTTAAGAAGAGACTGGACAGCCATTTGTCCGAAATGGTGTAGGGTTTCCTGCCCGAGCAGGGGGTTGGACTAGATGACCTCCAAGGTCCCTTCCAACTTTACTACTACTACTACTATTATTATTATTATTATTATTATTATTATTATTATTATTATTACTAAAAACACCAAGCTTTCGTTGGCCACTGCCAACATCGTCAGGGTTCATACAGATTGATGGGAGAACTTATTTATAGATGGAACAACATCTGTGCCCAACTCCTAGATCTCGTCACGGGTCCTGGCCGACCAATCAATGCTCCAGTCGTAATCTCTGTGTAATTAACTGATTTACCCTTGCTTCCCTTACCTATGCGTGTATTACCACTTGCTTCCCCTTTCTCCTCCTGTAATCGTAAACCAGGAGAGCGCTTCATCTTACTCTGGTCAAACACACATCCCGCATCCCTGGGTTGCTTCCTCCTCTCACCCCCTTTCCTGGGGTGCTCCATGTCAGTGGACTTTTTCCCACCTCCACCTCTTTCATGTCCGTCATCATCATTGTCATCCTCCCTATTATGGGGCTCCGTACCAAGTGTCTTGCCTTCATTCTCACTACCCAACGCCCCCGCTCCTCCATATGTCTGATGATCTCACCACCACTATCTCTTCCAATGCCTGCTATCTCCTTCCCCCCATCAACAACTCCTAGGACGTTATGGGCATTGGCCTGTAGCTCCTGCTGTCCTAACCGGGCAACTGGGACGAAGGACACTCTTGGGTGTGTCTGTTTTAATATCCCACCAGGTCGGTCTCTCCCATCCCCCCCACATGGGGTTCGACATGGTCCTCGATCCGTTGGCCGTTCTTTGCTTTTCATCGGTCCGCTGCGCTGCTCTTTGGGAGCGCATAATCGCCCTAAGGCTAAGCGGTCATAATTGCTTTCCCCTTTTGTGTTTCTGGGGGATGTTGTTTCTTCCGGATGCATCGGATATGTCAGGAGGCGCGGTGGAGATCCCAACTCATACGGTGTCATCCCTTTCTCACTCGGTGCTCTCCCCATTTTCCGTAGGTATGCATACGCTTCCGGTGTACAAATGGGAAAGGGGGCAGCGGTGGAAATATCGGTGGGGGCGGGGTGGTGGTACAACCCCCTAGGTGGTAGTTACTCCGTGTCCTAGTGCGTACCTGTGACATCATCTTTTCTGAACATCCCACACGGCACGAAGGGGTGTCTGGACTGTTAGGGGCTGAATCCCTGATGTTAGCTGGCTTCCTCATTCGTAGTGAATGTACACCCACCCTCATAGTCGGGGGGCTCTCAGGTTGTCGGTCATTCCTTTCTCAGATATCAGCAAATCGTTGGGATTGGGGGCTCCCCCCCTCGATTTCCCTCTCCGGTGGATAAACGCTGTTGTTAAACTGCTTACTCCGTGATGGCTCAGAGAGCACCAAGGAATCCCAGCAAACCAGCAGGGCCTTGTGTGATCCTGGACATAGAGAAGGTGCCCCTCCTGCCATTGATGGTTTTCTCCTGGCAAAAAGCCGGCTCGTGGGCCCCAGCTTGATCTCCCCAGCTTCTTCTCTGCAGGTCTTCTCCCCACCCCTCTCGCCATCTGAGATCAAAACCCCTTGAAAGGCGGAAGAGGAATCTAGACTCCTCTGGAGGGACCTGTGGGAATCTCCAAGTAGCCCTGTGGATTTTGGATGAATCTTTCTCTGGGATCAACTGGGTGGTTCTTACTCTGTTCCTTGTTGCAGGACTATGGAGACTGGTGGTGTTCCTGTTTCGGGGTCTCCAACTAGGACATCCCTCCCTCCCCGGAGTCAGAGGTCAGTTTGCAGAGAAGCCAAAATCTTCTCCAGCTTTTCTCTGCTGGCTGCCTCTGTCTTGGCTCTATCCTGGGTTGAGGTGTGTGTGTGTGTGTGTGTGTGTGTGTGTGTGTGTGTGTGTGTGTGAGAGAGAGAGAGAGAGAGAGAGAGAGAGAGAGAGAGAGAGAGAGAGAGAGAGAGAAAGGGGACATGAGGGGGGCAATTCCCCCACTTGGAGAGATGGGAGCATCTTTATGTTTGTGTGTATGTGTTTTCATCTCAGGTCAATTCTCCTCTTGCAGGTCAAAACGAAATCTGGAGAGGATTGTATCTGATGATGCAACTGGGCCTCTCTCTAGTCTCAGGTCAGCCTCTGCCGCCCCTGCATTGGTGGCTTTATTTACTGCTTAAGGCATTAATACCCTTTGCCTTTTCTCCAGGGTGTCTGGGCACCTGTCCTGGGAGGTTGTCAGTAACAACCCAGTGAAAGAAACCGGAAAGAGACTGAATGCCCCCCATTCTCCCAGGAGCCCTGGGGGGGGGTGAAACCAGGTTGCCCCAATCTAATTGTACCCCTTCCTCCCTGTGCTAGACAGGCTTTGAAAAAAGCTCCTGCAAGAGACCCTGACACTCTCCCCAGGGTTTTCTACAAAAGGTGAAGGGACTAGAGCCTTTTTTTCCACAGAAAAACACACAGACATTTTACATAGTGAATGTGTATTTCCCTCTTGCTGACAAGAGAAAGAGAAAAATAAGAGGAAAAGACACTCTTGGCAAGGAATGGAATCCAGCTTCCTTAAATTCACCCTTTTTGAGGGATCTTCCAGGGAAACCTTTGGAGAAAGGCTGGATTTTGGCTGCCTCTGAAAGGGAGGGGCTGCTCCAGTGAAGGTAGCTGAGCCCAGCCCTCCCCCCCAGGACTGACCCCCAACTGTCCGGCCACAGAATCCTAGAGGAAGCTTTTTAGCCCCGGCCCCCCAAAATCTGGCTTCTGCTCAGACTCGCCGTCCAGATGAAAGCAAACTGGAAAGACCTTTGCAGTCTCTACTTGAGAAAGAGAGAGGCCCAAAACAGGGTCAGTTGTTTTACCAGCCAGTGAGACCCCTTCATAAGAGACCCTCCCCCTACCCACAACCCAGAGTTACAATTCAGAAAGGGAGGAATAGTAGTAAGAAATTGTCAGTAAAGTCATTTATCTACTGACTTTATCTGACCGCAACCTGTATGTTTGATGGCTAAGCAAAAATGCGGAAAAACTGAACATTTTTTTAAAAATCATGCCCTGGCCATCTCACGTCTTGACTATTGCAATGGGCTCTACTTGGGCCTATCCTTGAAGACAATTTGGAAGCTACAACTGGTGCAGATCGTTGTGGCAGGGATAGTTCTTGGGGCCCCTGGGTGGCCCACGTCCCACAGCTGTTTTGTGAATGGTGATGGTGTTCAATTGTCTGAAGTGGCTTCTTCAGTGTTCTTGTAGGTCAGGATGGATTCCAAACTGCAGCCCATCTTCAGATCCAAGCTGGGAATCATGGTATAGGACAGTGGTTCTCAACCTTTCTAATGCCGTGACCCCATAATACAGTTCCCCATGTTGTGGTGACCCCCAACCACTTATACATCAGCGGGTGCCAGGGGCATGGCCAAAGAAAAGGGGGGAAAAATGGCGGACAGCCTTGCTTGGCGACCCCCATGAAATGGTCATTCGACCCCAAATGGGGTCCCGACCCACAGGTTGAGAACCACTGGTATAGGAGGTGAGTGTGGGAGAGATGTGGGGAGGATGCTCTGACAGCCACTCCTGCAGAGGCATTGCCTACAGCCCGGAACAATTGGGGTTGTCTTCATGATAGCCCCTTGCCCAGAAGCCCCCCCCGTTATCTTGGGGAGCCACAGGGTGTAATAAATACAAAAAGAATGCTAGATATTCTACAGCTAAGGGAAAGATCCAGAGGATTCAAAGAGGGCTCTGAGGCACAGCTGAGTCCCTGGAGAAAATTTGTTATTCCTACTGAGTGGTCAGTGATTGTGGTCAGCTTTCCTCAAACTCGGGGGATGGGTTTAGGTTCAGCTTTCAGAACTGTCTCATGACTGTTTCTTCACAGGTGAAGGGGGACCTTTGCTTCCTTGGCATTTCAACGTTTTCTTCCAATGGTAAGCAAATTTGAGTTTGGGAGATATTTCTGGGTTAGAGTAAGAATCTGGCAAGATTCAGATAAATCTCACTCCTTTCAGTGAATCTACTCAATTTGCAATCCTTTGAAAATGTAAACCTCCATCTTGAATTGCACATATCTGATCTGAAGAGCTGAGGAATGAGGGATGAGTTTATTAATGGCAGCCCATTTCCCTCATTATATAATTGGAAGAGGATCTGCCCCAAATTCTGTCATCTTGCCTTGGGAATCTCCCCTCCGGGACCCCCAGTCCATCATCCTCTCCTAATTCGTAGTTTTCCTTTCCGGAGGAGTCAATGCTGTGTGTAATACATAGAAGATTTCAAGGATAAAAAAATGATATAGTCCAAGGACTGAATTATCTCCCATTGTACATCCATCCATCCATCCATCCATCACCCCACCCTACCCTTCTGGGTAGTTGCAGGGACAGCAAGAGGTCCCTGGGGTCAGCATGATGGGCCCCAGCCTAGACTTGTCCTTCACAATGAAAACATGCAGAAGCCAGACAGATTTTTTTTAATTTCGGGAATTGCTTGTATCCAGAAAATATATCAACAATGTTTGCAGTTAAATCAATGATGGATATTCTCTCTTTGGAGTTCAAAATGTGCCTCATGTTGCTTTCTCGTTTCCTTGCATCCGAAGGAGAATTCCGGAAGGCCTCCGGGTATCTTTTGACTTTCAAGGAAGACTCCCCAACTTTGTTGGTAAGTCCTTTTGACCCACAAAGATTGACCCTCAGTTGATTCTCTTCCACTGGGATTCCAGGATTTAGGGAGAATGAGATCAAGGTTGGCAATAGCCAATTGTCTAGTTGGACAAATAGCTATGAGGACCTAGCAAAGGCAAAGCAACTTTTATAGCCTTCACAGGGACTTCATCTTAGGCCTAGTAGGTCTATACCGCATTCAGAACTGAACATATACGCCAAAGAGGAGATATGATGCCTGGGGATTACAACTCAACTCCATTCTAATTAATGTTCTTCTAAATTGGATTTTAGGTGTAGCAAAGCTGTCTGAGAGTGTTTGCAGGAGCTTGGTTGGGAAGGGAGAGATTGGGACAGCTGCTGCTGGCTTGGGGTGTGGCTGACGTGGCTGGAGAAAAAGATAGAAAAGGGAAGGAAAGGAAAGGGCCGGGGCTGCTGTTGCTGTTGCAGTTCGTCAGGTGAAGGTAAAGGAACTGGAAGTTTTATTTGTTTTTCTTCGTAAGGAGGATATTTTAAACAGAGGCTAGAGGGAGAGAGAGAGTGGAGTTTTTAAGGCTTCCTTCGTGAGGGGGATATCTCAAACGGAGGCAAGAGAGAGATTGTGTGGAGCAGAGGTGGCAGAGACTCCTAGCCTCAGATTTTAATAATAAAGATAAAGGTGTGGGGGGGGGGAAGGTTTTGGACGCTGAAACCTGACTGAAGGAGAAGCAACAGAAAGAGAGGAGAGACTGTTGGTGGCTATAGCTGCTGCGAAGCCTGGAAAACTATTTGGACTGCGACTATTACTGCTGCTACAGGTTTTAAGACATTGTGGGGGAGTTTCCCTGGGGGACGAGTTATTGTTACAGCACACTGACTGTTGTTGTTTCTACTGCTGTCTGGATCCGGGGTTTTTCCTCCATCCCACTTGACTCTGAACGATCACTGAGGAATCTCTTATCTCTGTTGCTTTATCGGCCTTGGGCTGTTGGATATCATCGTAGCATTGACTATTGTGACTGGTTACTTTCGTTCCTGGAAGCCCCTCCTTGACGACAAGAGCCTGCTACCTATTAATTCTGCATGGGCTTCGGCTTCGGCTAGAAGAAACATCTTATCAACCCCCAAAGGACACAACTGCAGGGTTGACAAAGAGGGAATGGAGCTGGGAGGGCCTGGTTTCTGGCGGCCTCTGAGGAGGTAACGCTACACGTGGGGGCTTGTCCGGGATTTCCTGCCTGGCCCCTCCCCTTAGTAAGGAAGAGTTAGTATTGTGTAGGGATATGAGCCAGGAGAACAATATGGACTCTAATGCGGCCACCAGGTGGTGTGAAGAGCAGAATAGTGAAGTGAAGACAAGTGTAGTAATGAAGGTCCCTGGTAATGTTTGGTCAGAGGACCGAATTTTACAGACATTAAGGGGTGTTGTTCCAGACCAAAGGGTATATGTGATAGATATGAGGGTAAATGAGGAGTCCCCCCATTTTTATGTACTGCTGGAATGGAAACATAGCGTCCCAGAGTGTTTTCAGGTTCAAAGTCTGCAATTAACAGAAGATACCAGGGTGGGGGTGATTTTTCCCACTGTATGGGGCATACCTTTGACCAAACCATTAGGCCAGAAGAAAGAGAAGTGTGTTTCCCTACCTACGGGGGGTAGCAGGAGTAGGGGCTACCCAAGTGGGGGGAAATTTGGTTTCTGTCCAAAATCCGACTGGGGGTTGCTGTACAGGGGCTGGATATAGGAAATTACGTATTTTTTCGGGGATGCAACCAGTACCAGAAGGAGAAGAGGAATACGAAGCCTGGATGGAGCAGGCAATACAAGCAGTTGAGGAGTGGGATATACCGGATACCCAGAAAAGACAACGGGTTAGAGAGAGCTTAAAGGGCCCTGCTGCAGAGGCCATTAGAAGTTTAACATTGGGTCAGAGACAGTTTACTGTGCGTGACTACCTCTCTTTGTTGCATGATGACTTTGGGTCAGTTGAGACGGTATCTAGTTTACTGTTCCAGTTGGAACATATGTATCAGAAGAGGGGTGAGAAGCTGTCTGAATATATAAGGCGCCTGAATAGATTATTATATCAGGTAGTGGAGAAGGGATTGGACCCAGCTGGGGTGGAACAGGCCAGGATAGAACAATTCTCCCGGGGCGCTTTGGCTTTGGACCCTGTCTGGGTAGGACAGCCCTTAGGCCCAGGAGTGAGAGAGGTAAGGGAGGAGGATGACTGGATAACCACGATGCAAACCCAGATACAGGAGTTGACCAAGATGATAGCCTCTTGGTCAACAGTGGGTGGCCCACCCTTGCATGGAGGTCAGGTTGGAATAACTGATGGGAGGATGGGCCCACCCGCCTGGGATAATAATCCAACGAAATCAGTGGTCTGTTATAATTGTGGGGACATGGGGTATTATAAGCGCGTATGTCCAAAATCGTATAGAAGATCAGGGAACCCAGTGCGTTCGGGAAATTGTGAAGGGCCCCGGGTGAAGGAGCTAGCTTGGCACCCGGTGATATCAGTCAGCCCCGGTGAGAGAGGTTTTCTTGGGAATCCTCAGCAGAAATGAGAGTAATGGGGGTATCCTCTCCGATAAGAAAGCCCCATCCCCTTGAACTGGCAGAGGCTAAAGCCATGGCTCCTCAGCAGTTGGTGGGTCCCTCCCCGGTGGTGCCGGTGCAGGTGGAGGGTATTTATACTAAGGCCCTTTTGGATTCAGGTGCGCAGGTGACATTATTATGTAAGGATTTTTATGATAAGTATTTGATGCATATACCCATACAGGAGTTGGGTGCTTTGAGGATCTGTGGTATTGGTACTGAAAAATTCCCCTATGATGGATGTTTACCTATAAGCTGACGTTTGGCCCTCTGTTGCTGGGCATACGGAGACCTTGGATACCTTGGCTATCGTATGTGCTCGCCCCCCGGGAGTTAGCCAGGGTTCATTCATTGTGACTAATACTAGTTTAGGGGACTAATACTAGTTTAGTTAGGCGGTTACTTACCCCAGTCATTCCATTAGGGAAGGGCCCGATAGTGGGGATTGTTCAGTATGTCAGGGTTTGGTGCGGGAGCAGCAGGCCCCTGCAGAAGGAGTGGGGAGGTTATGGAAATTGGATAAGAGAAAGAGGGTAATACAACCTGGGGAAGTGGTGTGCCTGAGGGCTTCTGTTAAGTTAGATTGGGAACAGCCTGGGCCATATCTCATTTTTGAGTCTGGCCCGGGGGGACAGAATGGCGCAGTGGAATTGATTGAAGAGGTAATCTCCACACGGGTATTGAAGCAGGAAAAGGGGCGGATCTCATTTGGAGTTCGGAATATCACCGGTCTCCTGGTGCAGCTGAAGGATCGGATGTTGTTGGGGCATGTGAGCCCAGCTACTCCAACTGAGTCTCTGGATGGTAAGGGAGAGATGGAAGGAGAGGTTTTGATGGATCAGTTTTATCCTAGGAATACCCAACTTCCTCCTGAGTGGCGAGAGAGAGTGAGGGATCAGCTTTGGAGGTGGAGGCATTTATTCTGAGAGATGATTTTGATGTAGGCTGCGCAAGGAGTGCTAAACATGAAATCCGACTGAGGGAGGATAAACCCTTTAGGGAAAGGTCCTGGCGGATCCCTTTGAGCGACTTAGATGATCTTCGGGAGCACCCAGTGTTAAAAAGGACGGGGGTCATTAGGGAGTCTCAAAGTCCTTATGCTTCCCCTATAGTGGTGGTCCGAAAGAAGAACGGGACCCGAAGGATATGTATAGATTATCGTACCCTTAACCGAAGGACCATCCCTGACCAGGATACAACTCCTTGGATAGAGGATGTTTTGCAGTGTTTGTCAGGGTAAAAGTGGTTCAGTGTGTTAGATTTAAGGAGTGTCTACCATCAGATCCCCATGCATCCCGAGGATAGGGAGAAAACTGCGTTCATCTGCCCATTGGGATTTTATGAATTCAGTCGAATGCCACAAGGGTTGTCAGAGGCCCCAGCAACTTTTCAAAGGCTTATGGAACGGACAGTGGGGGACATGAACTTGATAGAGGTGTTGGTCTATTTAGATGACATCCTTGTCTTTCGGGAGACACTTGAGCAGCAAGGGGGAGCGTTTAGAGAAGGTATTGACAAGGCTCCAGGAGGAGGGGCTGAAATTGTCATTAGAAAAATGTCAGTTTTATCAGCCATCTGTCACCTATTTAGGGCATGTCGTTTCGGCCGAGGGAGTGGCAACGGACGCCGCTAAACTTGAGGCCGTGATTTCTCGGCCTAGGCCCCAGAGTGTCACTCAATTGCGGTTGTTTCTGGGGTTTTGTTCATACTATCGGAGATTTGTGGAAGGGTTTGCTAAGATAGCTCGCCCGCTTAATGAGTTGTTAAAAAATTGAGGAGGTAGATAATACAGTGGGTTGTTCAAATCAAATCCATAACCCTAGGGGGCCCAGGAAGTCATGAGAATCTATTCAGGCAGAATGGACTGAGCACTGTGAACAGGCTTTTGACCAGCTGAAGCAAAGGCTTACGAACACCCCAGTCTTGGCTTATGCTGACCCAATCGGCCGTATCAATTACATCTAGTTGCCAGTCGGGATGGCCTTGGAGGGGGTGTTATATCAGGAGCATGATCAACGTTTAAAGCCCATCGCGTATATCAGTAGGGGTTTAACCCCCGGGAAAAGAGTTATCCCACCCATAAGCTGGAGTTTTTGGCACTCAAGTGGGTGGTTGTGGATAAGTTGAGGGATTATTTGTATGGGGCCGAGTTTGAGGTTAAAATGGACAATAATCCATTTACGTATTTACTCACCACTGCTAAACCTGATGCCACAGGGCATCGGTGGCTGGCTGCCCTATCTGGGTCTAGGTTTGGTTTAAAATATCGTCCAGGTGTGGGGAACATCGATGCAGATGCTTTATCAAGGAGGCCCCAAGGTCCAGGATAGGCACTAGGGAGTGGGTACAATTGCCCCCTGATGGTATCCAAGCACCGTATCGAGGGGTTGAACATCGAGCTAGGGGAGCAATTGGGGCTGAATCAGTGAGGGTTACCATCGCAGGTGTCCCCAAATTATACTGCAATCCTATTCAGATCAGAGGGGAGAGTAGGTTTGCCCTGACTAAGAAAGATCTGTGGAGGGACCAGGTGGAAGATTCCCTCTGTGGTTTGGTTGGAAGAGCTCTAAGAGGTGGTCAGCGGGAGGCTCTACTCACCGATGTACCCAGAGGAGAGCGAGTATTGCACAAGGAGTGGGACCGCCTACAGTTTCGAGATGGAGTAATCTATCGAAGGGGCTTCTTGGATGGGCTTGAAGAAAAGTGGCAACTCTTGCTCCCAGAATCACACTCGGAATAATGTATCCAGTTTTGGTTGCCACAATATAAAAAAGATGTTGAGACTCTCGGAGTGCAGAGAAGAGCAACGAAGGTGATGAGGGGATTGGAGGCGAAAACATAAAACCTCCGTGTCAGAAGGAGCCCCGGCAAGCAACAATTAAACTATCAACGCCTCAAGTGGTAGAAAAGTAGACTGCAACCCTAAATGGATCCGCTCAGGGGCCGCTCAGGAGAACTCGCTCAGGCTTAGATGCATAAAAATTGGAAGGATGATGTGATTCCCACAATGGAGGGACGGCTGCAGAAGTTAGTGGAGTTGTCAGAAATGGCTAAATGGACTGCTTTGATTAAAGAAAAGCATACCGTTCTGTTTCTACGTGGAAACTGCTTTTGGACTTTGTGCTTGAGGTGGAGCTTTGATTTGAAGCTTTGATTTTGGGTTTTGCTGATTAGATAGGTTCGTTTTTATAAAAATGGCTAGTTTATGTTGTTATGTAAAATTAAAAGGTTGACGTTATATCTTATTACCTTATTCTACTGAACCCAAAGGAGTCAGAAGTCAATACTTTTTTTTCCTTTCTCGCCTCCACCTTATACTTTTCTCTCTTCCCGTTTTCCTCTTTTATTTTAACCTTATTTTCTCTTTTCTTTGTATTTCTTATACACACACACACACACAGACACACACATACAGACACATTTGTTTTTTGTATGTAGGTCTTTGGTTATTCGGGTTTTCTCCCGCATAAAATTGGCGACGTTTCGACATTCGTCATCTTCAGGCTGCCGCTTTCGGCCCCGTGCTCCTAGAAGCATAAGGCCGAAAACACCATCCTGAAGATGACGAATGTGACTTCCTCTAAACATCGCCAAGACACTTCCAATTTTACACGGGAGAAAACCTCAATAACCAAAGACATATATATGTAAAGTCCCATTCATCATTTTCAGGCTGGTGTTTTCAGCTTCGTGCTTTGAGGAGCACAAAGCTGAAAACACCAGCTTGAAGATGACGAATGGGATTTCATCATAACGTCGCCAAGACACTTCCAATTTTAGGCGGGAGAAAATCCGAATAACCAAAGACCTACATATATATATATTAGTAATTACACTAATAATATGATCCCTGGGTATATCCATGCTTAAAACCAAACAAACGTGAGCACCAGAGAATGCTATAAAATTTTAATAAAATTTAGTAAAATACCAATAAAATTCCAATAAAATTTCAATAAAACACCTAGCTTTCGTCAGTGACTGCCGACATCATCAGGGCTCAAGATGCCGGTCAGTAGGAGAGTCCCCTTTATAGGTTGGCTAGGGTCTGTACCTGGCTCTTAGGTCTTAGATTGGGGCACACATGATAGAATCAGGCCATCAATTTGATTTTGAAAAACTACGCGTTTTGGCCAGTGACAATATGAAAGGGGGCCGCTTGCTCAAGGAGGCATGGCTGTCTAATAAGGACTCAATCAACCGGCATATTGACCTTTGCCCAGCACATTTAACGTTGAGAGCTTGGAGTATGGATAATCCCCCACCCCGCTGGAGACGATCTAAAGAAACACCAAACATATCAACAGAGAGGATTATGGAGAAGACTCCCCCCTCCTCTCACCACCAACAGCTTGTGAGCATCAGGGCAGAATATGAACAGCGATCGAGAGTCCCTCCCCCTCCCAGAGCGGTTAAGTGCCCTCAAGAACTCGAAGGAGTGTCAAGAGATGCAGGAACGATAACTCCCATATTAGGAACTTGTACACCCCCCCTGAGACATCTGGAGGGGGGGAAATAATGAGAGACCAGCACTTGGAACATCATCGATTGGAATACTAAACTCCCCGCTGCACTTGGGAGAAGAGGGAGTACTTCAATAGTACCGGCCCGAATGCGTCAACGGGAAGCGTGGAGTTGCTCCGGCGAAGACGCATGGGCAAGGAGCACCAAGAATGGAGGAAAAAGAGCAATGAAGACTAGTGCTCCCGATCGCTGTACAGAGAATATCCGAAATGACTTAGCCAAAGTTGGGATGGAACATGTAAAGATCGGAGATGATAAAGAGAGGAGACGTCTGGAAGGAACAACTACCCAGTCATATTCAAGAAGGGGAGAAACAGCCTCATTTAACATGTTTGACAGAGATGGTCCGCCCACCCAACCTTGTAACGCCGATCTGCCCGTATCAGTGGGCAGCACGGAAGAACCCCCAGGACGGCAACATACAAGCAAGAAATGAGAAGAAAAAAGGGGGAGTGACAAAAATCAAGTGGGATAATACCCACGGTGACCATGGTTGTGGGGGTGGGAAATATAAAGAGGAAAGGGGGCAGTGTATTGTAATGGAGCAACCTGAATGGAGCAGGGGAGGGGATGATGGAAATACACAATTAAACAAAGTGGGGGAATGCAGTGAAGCAAGAAAAAGGGGGAAATATTCCACCGGAATATTTATTGGTGTTTTACTAAATTTTATTAAAATTTTATAGCATTCCCTGGTGCTCATGTTTATTTGTTTGGTTTTAAGCATATATACATATATACATACATAAATACATACATACATACATACATATATTTTTTGAGGTTTTCGCGGGTGTTTGTATGTAGGTCTTCGATTATTTGAGCTTTCTCTTGCATCAAATTGGAAGTGTCTTAGCGACGTTTCGATGAAGTCTCATTCGTCATCTTCAGACTGGTGTTTTCGGCTTCGTGCTTCTAGGAGCAATGTGTGATCGTAGCTGTTTCTTCCTTTTAACTGCCAGTGGGGGTATGAACTGATTGGATGAGAGCTTGACTGTGTTCTGATTGGATGGAGGTGTGTTCTGATTGGTTATGAGCTTGGCTGTGCTCTGATTGGATGGGGGGGGGGTTGGCTGTGCTCTGATTGGATGGGGGATTGGCTGTGCTCTGATTGGTTGAGGGAGTGTTCTGTTTGGGTGGGGGCTTTGTTGTGCTCAGGTTAGTCTGAGTTGCACGGGGATGTGAGATGGTGTCATTCCTAGCATTTGAAGCCCTGATGATGCCGGTAGAAGCCGGCAAAAGCTTGGCGTTTTTTAATTAAACTTTTTACAGTTTTAACTTCCCTGGTGTTCATTTTATTTCTCGATATGAATACTCCCAGGGTTCATATTTTTAGCATTATTAACCATATATATATATATATATATATATATTTGTTTTCTGAGGTTTTCGCGGGTATTTGTATGTAGGTCTTTGGTTGTTCGGTTTTTCTCCCACGTAAAATTGGAAGTGTCTTGGCGACGTTTCGACGAAGTCCCATTCGTCATCTTCAGGCTGGTGCTTTCAGCTTCGTGCCTCGAGCAGCAATGTGTGGTCTTAGCTGGTTCTTCCTTTTAACTGCCAGTGGGGGTATGAACTGATTGGGTGGGAGCTTGGCTGTGTTCTGATTGGGTGGAGGTGTGTTCTGAATGGTTAGGGGCTTGGCTGTGCTCTGATTGGCTGGGGGAGTGTTCTGTTGGGTTGTGCTCAGGTTAGTCTGAGTTGCAGAGGGGTTTAAGATTTTGGCTGCCGTGCTATTTTTTGGCTTCGCGTTCGTGGTTGTGCCTCCTCTTCATGGAGGGTGTCAGTTTACTTCATGTATGGACTGGAGGGGTTTAAAGTGGCTAATGATGCAGCTGTGGTCTGGCTTCTGGTTTGTGGTTGTGCCTCGTCATTGGTGTGGCTTTGGGTTTGTTTTTTGCGTGGATGTGGTGGGTGGGACCTCCTGTGTGGGTTTTTTTGTAGTGTGGGTCTAGTATCATTTTTTGTGTTTGGGAGTCGTTTTGTCAATAGGCGGTTTTCCCAAATGGCTGGTAAGGCGGAGTGTATCATCTCGCTTGTTTCATGCTGTGTGGGGCGTTTTTCTATCTCGATGGCTTCTCTGATTAGTCTGTTATTAAAATGTTCACTTTTGGCAATGTTTCTGGTATTTTTAAAGTCAATTTCATGTCCTGTAGCTTTAAGGTGTTGGACCAGGGAAGATGTTGGTTCCTCTTTTTTGATTGAGTTCTTATGTTCTTCAATGCGTGCACGTATTCTTCTGTTGGTTTGTCCGATGTATGTGGTGGGACAAGTGGTGCATGGGATTTCGTATACTCCTTGATTTTCTAATTCAATTTTATCTTTGGGGTTTCTAAGGATGGTGGATATTTTTCTGTTTGTGGCAGAATTGCCTGTTTTGATGTTGTGTTTATGGAGGATCTTAACTGATTCCCTGTCCTGTGGTGCCTTGTTATGTATGGGAGGAGGGCTTTGCCGTTTTCTGTTTTTCTTTTGTCTTGGGATTTTAGTGGGGTTTTTTCTTTTGGATTAGGTTTTGTAATCTTATTTCTATGGAATCCATTGGATGTTAGTACATTGGTGAGAGTGTGTAGTTCGGGTTTTAGGTGTTGTTCGTCAGCTAAGCGTTTTGTTCTGGAGATAAGTGTCTTGGCTACAGAGTTGATCTGTGCTGGGTGGTGGTGTGAGAGAGCGTGCAGAGAGCGGTTTGTGTGTGTTTTCTTCTGGTAGATGGTGTGTCCGAGGGAGCCATTGGATTTCTTGTAGACTAAGACATCCAGGAAGGGAAGTTGGTTGTTAGCTTCTGTTTCCATGGTGAATTGTATTTTGGGGTGTAGGCTGTTGAGGTGTGTGAGGAAGTTGTCCAGTTTTTCTTTCCCATGTGGAAGAAAAAGCTAAGACCACACATTGCTGCTCGAGGCACGAAGCTGAAAGCACCATCCTGAAGATGACTAATGGCTTCGCGAAACGTCGCCAGACCACTTCCAATTTTATCGTGGGAGAAGACCCGAACAACCAAAGACATACATATATATATATATATATATATATATTCTATATATATATTATATATATCATATCTATACATATAAATATACATTATACATATACATATATATATTTTTCTGAGGTTTTTCCGCGGGTATTTGTATATAGGTCTTTGGTTGTTCGGGTTTTCTCCCGCGTAAATTGGAAGTGTCTTGGCGACGTTTCGACGAAGTCCCATTCGTCATCTTCAGGCTGGTGTTTTCAGCTTCGTGCTTCGAGCAGCAATGTGTGGTCTTAGCTGTTTCTTCCTTTTAACTGCCAGTGGGGTATGAACTGATTGGGTGGGAGCTTGGCTGTGTTCTGATTGGGTGGAGGTGTGTTCTGAATGGTTAGGGGCTTGGCTGTGCTCTGATTGGCTGGGGGAGTGTTCTGTTTGGTTGTGCTCAGGTTAGTCTGAGTTGCAGAGGGGTTTAAGATTTTTGGGTTAGGGAGTCGTTTGTCAATAAGGGCAGGTTTCCAAATGGCTGGTAGGCGGGAGGTATCATCTCGCTTGTTCATGCTGTGTGGGCGTTTTTCTATCTCGATGGCTTCTCTGATTATTCTGTTTTTAAAATGTTCAACTTTTGGGGGGGGGCAATGTTCTGGTATTTTTTAAAGTCAATTTCATGTCCTGTGGCTTTAAGGTGTTGGACCAGGGAAGATGTTTGGTTTTCCTCTTTTTTCTGAGCACACCCAAACATAACATCCCCCACCCAATCAGAAGCACAGCAAGCCCCTAAATTCAGAACACAACTTCCACGCCATCAGAACACAGCCAAGCTCCCACCCAATCTAGTTCTCTACCCCCACTGGCAGTTAAAAGGAAGAAACAGCTAAGACCACACATTGCTGCTCAAAGCAAGAAGCTGAAAACACCAGCCTGAAGATGACGAATGTGACTTCATCGAAACGTCGCCAAGACACTTCCAATTTTACGTGGGAGAAAACCCAAACAACCAAAGACATATACATACATATATATATATATATATATATATATATATATATATATATATATATATATATATATATTAGATAAAAACACCAAGCTTTCGTTGGCCACTGCCAACATCGTCAGGGTTCATACAGGTTGATGGGAGAACTTATTTATAGATGGAACAACATCTGCGCCCAACTCCTAGATCTCGTCACGGGTCCTGGCCGACCAATCAATGCTTCAGTCGTAATCTCTGTGTAATTAACTGATTTACCCTTGCTTCCCTTACCTATGCATGTATTACCACTTGCTTCCCCTTTCTCCTCCTGTATCCGTAAACCAGGAGAGCGCTTCATCTTACTCTGGTCAAACACACATCCCACATCCCTGGGTTGCTTCCTCCTCTCACCCCCTTTCCTGGGGTGCTCCATGTCAGTGGACTTTTTCCCACCTCCACCTCTTTCATGTCCGTCATCATCATTGTCATCCTTCCTATTATGGGGCTCCGTACCAAGTGTCTTGCCTTCACTCTCACTACCCAACGCCCCCGCTCCTCCATATGTCTGATGATCTCACCACCACTATCTCTTCCAATGCCTGCTATCTCCTTCCCCCCCTCAACAACTCCTAGGACGTTATGGGGATTGGCCTGTAGCTCCTGCTGTCCTAACCGGGCAACTGGGACGAAGGACACTCTCGGGTGTGTCTGTTTTAACATTCCACCAGGTCGGTCTCTCCCATCCCCCCCCACATGGGGT